>NW_022991988.1:0-90184 GCF_902827175.1 Gymnodraco acuticeps | reverse complement strand
TCTGCCGGATGTGGCTGGCTTCCGTTGTCTGCTGAACAGAGACTGCAGCTGCAGGCCTGTTGGAGGATGACATAATTGAAGAGAGTTGTAGCCCGTGGCCCGCCCCAGTCGACCTCGTCAGGAAAAGGAACAACACATGGCGATTCTGCGTGGATTATAGAGTACTCAACTCTGTGACAATAAAGGATTCTCATCCACTGCCACGGGTGGATGACACATTGGACGCATTGGCGGGGGCCTCCTGGTTCAGCACCTTGGATTTTTCTGACGGTTACTGGCAGGTGGAAGTGGCTGAGGAGGACCGCGAAAAGACAGCATTCACCACTGGCCAGGGCCTATACCAGTTCAAATCCATGCCTATGGGTCTGACTAATGCACCCGCTACCTTCCAGAGGGTTATGGAGCTGGTGTTAAGGGGGCTGCCATGGCACATCTGCATGGTGTATCTTGACGATATACTGATTGACAGTAGTTCGTTTGAGGCCCACATGTTTGCTTTGGAGGAGGTCTTCATTCGGATTGGGGCAGCTGGGCTTAGATTGAACGCCAGGAAGTGCCATCTTGCCCGTGATCATGTGGTATTCCTTGGTCCCCCCGTAACACAGATAAGGTGAAGACTTGGCCAGTCCCACGGTCCGCTACAGAGGTGCATGCTTTTCTGGGTCTCTGCTCTTATTATAGGAGGTTTGTGAGGAGTTTTGCCCAGCGTGCTGCCCCCCTCAACCATCTGACGGGGAAGGATGTCCTTTTTCAGTGGACGGCGGATTGCCAGTTGGCATTTGAGTTTTTGCGGGATGGTCTTTGTGCCGAACCTATCATGTGTCACCCGGACTTCACCAAGAGTTTTGTGCTGTGTACAGATGCTTCGCAGATTGCTGTGGGGGCTGTGCTGTCACAAGAAGTGGGTGGCCTGGAGAGAGTGGTGGCCTACGCTAGTCGCTCCCTCACAGCAGCTGAACGGCGTTGGTCTACCTACGACAGAGAGCTGTGGACGATAGTGTGGGCAGTATGTAATTTCAGGCATTACTTGGGTCTTCTCCCCTTCACAATTATCACAGATCACCAACCTTTGTTGGGTCTGCCACGACTTCAGGTTGACAATGACAGGACCAGGCGTCGTAGCCGTTGGGCTCTGGAGCTGGACCCATACGACTGGGTGATTGTGCACAAGAGTCGGGCCAAACACACAAATGCAGATGCCCTTTCACGCAGGCCTGACACCCCTGAAGCTTTGGAGAACTCAGGCAGTCTCGATGCCACATCCGCTCCCTTGAGTACAATTCTCCCTGGCACTAGGGACAGTGGCCCTAGTGATGTGTGTGCTGTGGGGACTCCTGCCACGGCCCAAGCCCAGGGACCGATTTCAGGCCCTCCTTCTCCTGACTCAGGGTCTTCAGTGGACCAGACCCTAATCTTCACTCTGTCACATGATGGCTCCGGTATTAGGGAGCTAATGGCCAACGTTACATGGCCAACGGCCCCCTAGATGGAGGTTAAAATATGCTAGTCGGGGTGTGAAGAGACTTTGGCATGAGTTTCCCCGGCTGTCTTTTGTGGAGGGACTTTTATGTAGAGTTGTTTGGCTGTCTGAGGCAGGGCAGTCTAATCACGTTGTTGTTCCTGCTGTCTTAGTTCCAGAGGTCCTGAGACACTAGCATGGTGTTCCACTGACTGCTCACCTGGCGTATGAACGCGTTTTGGCACGTGCAAGAAGTGTGTGCTATTGGCCCTCCATGCACAGTGACATTCGATCATGGTGTGACCAATGTTATGCCTGTCAGAGAAGGAAGTCCCCGGAGCCTACACACCATGCCCCCATGAGAACTTCGCATGCAGTTAGACCTTTCCAGCTTGTGGCGGCTGACATACTGGAGTTGCCGGTCACATCAAAAGGCAACCGGTATGTGTTGGTTGTTGAGGACTTCCATCCATCCATCCATCTTCTCCCGCTTATCCGTGGTCGGGTCGCGGGGGTAGCAGTTCCAGGTTGTTGAGGACTATTTCACAAAATGTATAAATCTGTATGCCATCCCCGATCAAAAAGCCCCCACGGTCGCGGAGTGTCTCTTCCAGAACTACATCTTGGCAGTAGCGTGGTGTGAGGAAAGAATTAGGGGAAGCCAATAATACGTCCTTTCTTTTGGGTCGGGGGTGTGGTGGTCAATGTAATAAAGTAACCAGATGAGTGGTTACAGCACCCGGTATCATTTTACACAAATTTGTATCATACAGATGCAGGACTTACACACACCTGCTATCTAACCGACAGGTCCGCACGCACTCTCCAGCCAAAACTCTAATAAGCATTCATTCGCAAACTAAATCAGGAGACCTTTAACGTTTTACGTCCGATTCGCTCCTTTGTTCCTCGCTGTACACAGCTCCAGTTTGGGCATCGGCCTGTCATCAGATTGTATTTGTTGTTGCTGCTGTCGCGGAAGTTTAGTACAATTATTTTTGATTAAATACTCCAAATCTCCACCCTCCATAATTGCACTTGCTTCAGTTGCTTGCTACTTTCTAACGGCGGTGAGAGTGTTGCAGTGGCGCTATCTATCTTCTATCGATTAGATTTATGATTCGAAAATTATAAAAGTAGGGTAGACATGTGGATATTATCCGACTGAACAAAACATGCATTTATCTAACAGGTTTGTTTTCCACTGACCTTATTTCGAGCTATTTTCCAAAATCCTATGGAGAAATCCCATTGCTTTTTTGTCGAGGGATTTAGGACGTGTCACTGCAACACTAAGTTGATGTGATTTGATTGGATTGTGAGGCAAGGGAAGCCAGCCGCCTCTGGCTTCCCTTGGCATGGCCCTGACTAATCACAGGTTGGCAGGGGCATGACGTGAGCCTTGTCTGATTGGTCAATCCCTCCATTTTTTTTCACCAAGGGAAGCCAGATTCGGCTAGCCTCCTCTCGCAACAGAGAGTGCAATCTACTGTTTCACCATAACATCTAGAGGGGCGCTGTTTCACTCTTTGTAAAATACTCAATGAGAATGGGGGAGAGATGGACCGGCAGCAACACACAACAAAGAATTTCCGAAACTAAACTAAGTGTTTTTATTTATTTATTAAAATTATAACTACAATCCGAAAAAAACAGGGGAAGCCTGGCTTCCCTTGGCCTCCAGGAGAAAACGCCACTGCATCTCGGAGCATGGGGTAATGGAAACTCTGCACACTGATATGGGCAGACAGTTCGAATCAGATGTTGTGAGGCATTTGTGCAGCATGTTAGGTGTGAAGAAGACGCACACCACGTCTTACAATCCGAAGTCTGATGGCATGGTAGAGAGGTTTAATAGGACACTTATCGATCAGTTGGTGAAATCTCTTCTATCATGTGAGGGGGAGTGGGACTCTTTTCTGTCACAGGTTGCGTTTGCGTACAATACCAGTGTACATTCCAGCACAGGCTTCACGCCGTATTTTCTCACGCATGGCAGGGAGGCCAGGACTCTTGTGGATGTTTTACTGGGTTCAAAGCGGGATGATCTGGTGCAGGGTCCCCTGGAAAACTTTGCTGGTTCCCTTCTCAGACGCTTGGACGCAGCGTTTGATCATACAAGGGATAACAATGTTGCTGCAAGCAGCAAACAGAAGTCATACTATGATGCCAGAGTGAGGCACGTCCCGTATGAAGTCGGGGATTTGGTGTGGTTAAATGATCCCACTGAGAGCTGCCGTAAGCTGGCTCCCCACTGGAAGGGGCCTTATCTGGTGCAGAGGCGAATGGATAGGGGTGATGAAGTGGGGGTCACGTACCAACTAAGTAGCCCGTTTGGGGATGAAGCCTCTCTCCAAACTGTCCATTATGACAGGCTACGGCGATACAACCTGCCGGTAGCCTTTCCCTTGGAGGGACCACCAAGGTCTCTCTTAAACCTTGCTCAGCCTCTTCCGTTGCAAGATGCAGTCTCCCCACAGAGCTCTGGACGCTTGAGGTTTTCCGATGGGGAAAGTGACAGTGATCTTGGGCCGGGTTCTGGGACTGGTGATACCCCTGAGCTCGAACAAGCCGCACCGACGGTGTCCCGGGCTGGGAGGTTAGCGTGGCCTCCTGTCCGCGTTATGGACTTTGGAGTGACTGGTGTTTACATGCTTGTGTGCTTCTTTTCTCCTGTGTATTCTATGCTACATAATTGTGGTTTTTGTTCATGTTTCAAGTGTGCAGGACAAGGGAATAGGTTATGTCATACCAAGTTGATGTTTTATTTGGGCTGTGGATGTGTATTGTTTTTATTCAAAGATTTTTTTTTTTTCTTCAAATGTATGTCATGCGTACATGTATTGTTCTGCAGGGTATTGTGTAGTTTTGTTACGTTTTGGGGGGTTTTCGTGGTTGTATTGTTTTTTTCATGTGTTGTTGTGTTCTCACCATGTGTGTGGAAATGGGGACATTTCTTTCAGTAAGGGGGGATGCATGTAAGCATTGGGTTGAGAGGTCATGTGTTGTGAGCATGCGCAGTCTGTCCTGGAGTGGTGAAGGAGAGAGTGTGGTGTGACTCGACAAGAATAAACGGAGGCGCTATCTGGGACGCTCCAAAAAGTACTAAGTTTCTGAGTTTTTGTTACACAGAAGTATCTTTGAAGCCTTAACACCTCGGACGTAACAATAGTAATTTATTAATATAATTTTAGAGCAAACTTATTTTCGGGCTGGCGGCTCACTGTTCCTCACCAAATCTGTTATTATGCAATGGGTAAATAATCACAATATTGTTTGTAGTAGTTTCATGTCATAACTACATACTTTTAAATTGTTATCATCCAAACAGCCTCTTTCGCTGGTACATGAAGGAACTGTGGCTTATTCAAAGCCATTCTATTTATTCTAACCTAAATTACATGCCAGTGTTTAATCTTTTTATTTAGAATGTTTTCATGTGGCACCGGAAGTACGTCACTTGATCTCGTCTTCTTCGTCCCTTTTACGTTCCAGACGATGCATGGCTCAGCTTAACAGACAGAACAGCGACCCCAGGTGTGTCTACATTGGAATTACATCTTAATTACTGAAGGAAAATAATGTACCTAGTGTTTGTTAACTGGGTTTTTAATGCAGTTGGCTTTTCTTAATGGTTACAATATTGTTATGAATTATATCTGAAGCAAATTATGTTTCTGAAGATGTGTAGTCAATTCCACCCTTCAATGTAGCATAAATGTGAACTCTCATTACAGGAACAGCCTTCTCTTAAACAAACCTTCACCATTTTCTAGAAATAACTCTGGCTGTTAAAGGATATACTATGTAAAACAATAGCAATACTTGTTCTGACAGAAGATAAAACAAATACATAATTAAACAGTGTGCTTTTATTCGGTCGTAATGTTTACATCAACAACAAACAAATCATTATACTTTGCAATGCACATTTTTGCCTGGAACATCAACCTTTGACCTTTTAACCTGTCAAGATAGAAAAGTTGGCCGAGGACGCCGGCATCCTAGTGTAGTGGAAGAGGCTAATCTTGCTTCTCATCATCAGAGGAGTCAGTGTCATCAAGGGTGAGACAGATCTCCGCATCCCACACTTCCTCCTAGGGATGCATACCGGTATCCGGTATTACCAAAATACCGGTTACTGGTGGCTACGGTATACCGTACCGATACTTTAAAAAAAATAAAAAAAAGTGAGTCCGTGGCCCGTGATGGCGGGTGTTATAAATTAGATTGCATAATCGTTTTTTTTCATATTTTATGTATTTTTCATTGTTTGTTCAACACTAGAAAGGTAAAAGTCCCATAAATGAACTGTGATGGGATTTGTTTTCTCACCAGTGAAGGCAAATGTTGATTTTAAAGATGAGATGTATTTTTCATTGTTTGTTCAGTACTAAAAGGTCCAAGAAGTCCCACAATTGAATTTAATATTAATTTGACATGTCAACTATATCGTAAAGCGCTTCATGGGAGTAATTGTGGGATGATACATTTTCAAAGTATCACGATATGTATCGGTTGAGTATCGGTATCGTTCAGTGGTATCGGTATCGGTATCATAAAAAAGTCAACGATATGCATCCCTACTCCTCTCCTTCATTGTCTTCCTCCTGTAGGGCAGTGGGGTCCATCAAAAACATTCCTGCATATAAAAGCATTATTTATTGTCATGGTTAGTATCCAGGTTCTTAGTCTTTATGTACTGACAGCATTGGAAAGTTTCACATTAGACAAATCAAAAAAATGTAAATACCTTCAAGGTAACATTAAGGAATGTTGAGGTAAACATTACATTAACTTGCATAAATGTAAAAAACAAAAATATATCAAAAGTATTACAATCTTTATCTAATGTTCTGTAAGGTGCTGGACCTGATATATATACAGTAAGTGTGTACAGTAAGTAAGTATGTACAATTAACTCAATGTATATACTGTATATGGTCTGTTTGTTTTATGTTGTAGAGTCTGGTATGGAGTATTTATATCCTGTACCAGAAAATGTTCAATACATTTAAAAATGTCAATAAATAGTTTGCAGTCTGTCTACAGACATTTGATGGATTATCAAGAATATTCCTTCACTCGTAAGCAATAGTGAAGGATCTCTACCTGCTTCCAAGGACATGGTAAAAGGACAGCCTACAAGGCGGAAAGGGGTAATATTGTATCGATAATGATCATTATATTCCAGTGAAATACCTACTCTGTTTGCACAGGTCCTTCTCAATCGGCTGGATCTCTCTTTGCACAGCTCTTGGAGATCCTGTCAGGTAGCGGCAATGGTTCTTCATCTCTTTGATGAGAATCCCATCCTCTTCTCGAAGTCGAGAGAGCAGCATGACTTTGTCAAAGGCCATCTTCTGTGTCTCGAGGGGGACTTTGGATGCTATAACGAAGTGATTATGTTTAGTTTCTTTAACAGTAATGAAAACAAACTTCCATAGTTGTTAATAAATTAAAACTAATATTACTCCTTAAGAACAAGTGACAAAATAGCATATTGAAAATTGTGTGGAAGATTTAAATAGACTGCATGACTGATCATGTCAAACAAAAACATTATTAAAAACAGCAAGGATATAAAAAGACCCGCTTTGATAAGTGCAGAAAAATGCATATACCAGAATCCCATGGCCAAATAGGGAAGTCTTGATTTAGGACTGCATCTGCTGTATCAACAGCCTCTGTGTCTGGCACAAGGTTGTTGTAAGCTGCAATCGCCTCCTCCAGTTTCCGCTTGTTCTTTGCGATGATCCCCCGTTTGGGCTTGCGGTCTTTGTTATTGTCTATAAATGACAGGAAGTGCAAACGTAAAAAATATCAAAATAATTTTTTCTCTTACTTCGAACATGCCACAAATTACTCTAACCGTGAAAGTGACAAGAGAAACGTTATTTCAAAAATAATATAATAATAATAATTAAAGCTGCAAGCAGCGTTGAGCGGGTCTTCGACGCTCCGCAGGCTGTTGTCTGTGTGTCTAGGTGTCTCGAGGACTCGGCCGTCGGCAAACGTGGGAAGTTTCAGGCCGATCGGACAATGTCTTTGAGTTACAGCAGTAACACAAACATTGTGTTTGATGGCGGGTGATTTGTCGCCATGGCAACAGCATTTGATGACACCCCATAATATGCTTAGATGTGTTGAGGGCTGCATCGTCATCAAACCTGCAAAGTGTTGTGCCGTTTGGAGCATGTTAACTGAAGTTATGAGAAAACCGTGTTTTACGGCGACCATTTTGTAACCATAGCAACGACATTTGACGAAATCTCAAAACTGACACATATATGTCTCGATGGCTTGATGGTTAGCAAACATGTGACATTTTAACACTTTTTTACCCTTTACACAGGAGTTATAGCAATATTGTGCTTAACAAAAGCAACAGCTTTTGAGGAAAACTCACTATTTTCATATTGAGGTGTTGAGGGCCGGACCATTAACTGTCATATGAAGTCTGATGCAGTTTGGACAATTTTCCATTGACTTAAGACAACATTGTATTTTATGGCGAGGGATGCGTTGTCATGGAAACGGCATATGATGACATCCCATAATTGGCGTAGAGCTGTTGAGGGCCGGACCATTAGCCATCATATGAAGTCTGGTGCCGTTTAGACAATTTTCCATCCAGTTATGACAACACTGTGTTTCATGTTGAGGGATCTGTTGCCATGGCAACGGCATATGATGACACCCCATAATTGACATAGTGCTGTTGAGGGCCAGACTAGTAGCCATCATCTGAAGTCTGGTGCCGTTTGGACCGTTTTCATAGGAGTAACAGCGACACCATGTTTCATGGCAAGGGATCTGTTGCCATGGAAACGGCATATGATGACATCCTATAATTGGCGTAGAGCTGTTGAGGGCCGGACCGTTAGCCATCATATGAAGTCTGGGGCCGTTTGGACGATTTTCTATTGAATTACGACAACATCATGTTTCATGGCGAGGGAGCTGTCGCCATGGCAACGGCATATGATGACATCCCCTAATTGACATAGAGCTGTTGAGGGCCGGCCCATTAATGATGGTCTGAAGTCTGGTGCCGTTTGGACCATTTTCATAGGAGTAACGGCAACATCGTATTTTTTGGCGAGGGATGCGTTGCCATGGAAACGGCATATGATGACACCCCATAATTGACATAGAGCTGTTGAGGTCCGGACCATTAATGATAGTCTGAAGTCTGGTGCTGTTTGGACGATTTTCCATTGAATTACAACAACATCGTATTTTTTGGCGAAGGGAAACGGCATATGGTGAGATCTCAGATTCCACGTAGAGCTGTTGAGGCATGGACCGGTGACAGAAAAGTGAAGATCGGGGGACGATGGGACCGTGTCCATTGGAGTTACAGCGACACCGTGTTTTATGGTGAAGGATCCGTTGCCATGGTAACGCCAAATTAAGTAACATCAGATTTGACCTAGAGCTGTTCAGGGCTGCAGTGTTAACAATCAAGTGAAGTTTGGTGGCGTTCTGAGTATGTCAGTTGGCGTTATGACATCATCGTGTTCCACGGCGAGGGATCGCCTAGCATCGAGCGAATGCGAAATTTGGCGCCAAATCACGGCTATGCCGTGCGAAATAAATGTTTTTCCGTGATAACTTTAAATTGCCCATGTCTCGAGAAGCTACACGACAAATTGAGAATCGTACGGATAAAATCCCTAGGAGAAGATAGATTTTGTACGGAGGACGAAAAACGCGATACATTTACGCAAAGTTTCTGAACCAATTACACATCGCACTTGACTGGGCTCGCGTGGCCTATCAGCCGTCATGATTTCCGAACCTTTTCTGTGCTTTTGCCGGTCGTTTTCCCTGTTTTGGGTGTGTTTTGCAGGTTTATCGGTCGCTGCGCCTTGAATGTAAAATGTCAACTAACAGTTGACAGTTAATATTTTGTAGCTACAGGAAAAATCTTACTTGATGCAGCTCACTCCTCAACCTCCTTCATCCACTGCTTTATTCCCTCCTCTGTTGTCTGCAGTTTTGTTTTTCCAGGTTTTGAATGTCCTTGTCCATTTCATCAGTCCTTTTCTTGGTCTGAAAATGTTATATATTACATTTGTATCATTGTCAGAAAATAACACCTACCACTAGTGTTTTCTTTGTCACTAAAGTAGGCTGTTAAATTTGAGTTGTTATAGTAGCAGTTAGAAGTTTCAGCCTCAATTCAAAGTTAACAGATACTTTAGGTCATCAATGAACACATTCACAGGACTTGACGAGGACATCAAAGCATCAAAAATAGTTTGACCGACATCAGTGCATGACCGTCAAAACATTTTCACTGAGCTGTTGTCGAGCGACCGAATATATTTAGTCTATGTTTAAGAAAAGAGTTGCAGCCGGTTGCAGCCAAAACGTATGCACATTGTTGTATTGTATATTGGGAAAAAAGCTATTAAATTACAAAATTACCTTCACGTATCGTTGAGACAGGTATCTGTGCAAGTTCTGCTTCTTCCTCAAGTTCCATCCACGAGCATGTATCGTTATCATGTCAGTACGTCCTGAAACATATTGTTTTACTTTTTAGAATTGTACTTGAGCCACAATAAGATGTTAAAACAACTACTCACTTGCTTTGGACATGTATTTTGTGGTCGTTGCCACACGAGAGAGGTAGGAATTGACAGCCTCCACTTCCTCTCCAACTGTCAAACCTAGAGCAATTTGAAACAGACACTTACTTTTTTTTTTGTATTACCGAAAGAATATCATTGTAACATACCTGCCCCTTCCTGGTTGCGACCACTCCACTCCACCTGAGAATAGTCAACAATAAATTGAATTATGTCAGTTTAGACATTAAAATACCCTATTAACCAAAAACGATAAAAAACATTACATTTACATTTATACCTTGCATTTTGTCGAGTGACCTTTCGCATGCATCACTGACAGAAATGGCCGCGTTTGCAGGACATACTGCAGTTCTGGAAAGGACTCAACTACCCTCTGTATATATGGGTAGTATTTACACATGACGTCAGTGCAAACAAACTCAATGTTGTGTTATTTTCCAAGATCTTGCTGTAGGTAGAGAGGGTAGGCAAAGATTTCCCCACGAAACATGTTGAGGCCTGCAACCCTTTTCAAAGATAGATTTCTTTGAAAAGGGTTTATTTCATTACTATATTAATGGATATTCTAAAAAATACAAAGATGAGTTATTACTTTCATGAAAGTGCATACTTACTTATGAATCATAACTGGTATTAAAATGTTTAAAGACCATTTTAGTATGGCATATATTTTGTAAGTACAAAAAATATGTAAATGGGTATACAATTCAAATACATTCTTTTACCACTAAATAGAATGCAGTGTCTGCAGACAGATGTCATCATTCCCTCTTCATCCAGTCTGGCCTCTGACTTTCTGGTAGCCTCCCTGCCTGCTTTGAAGTAGGATTTACCGCAGGATGGGCGTCCAGGTGCCTATTGAAAAAAGCATTACAATAGACATTCCAAAAAATAATTACATCTCATGCATTTTACATCATACAAAACAACAATAACTTTAGCACATAGAACATGCTATGAGACAAGTCACAGTAAAACTCACAGGTTTTACTTTGTCTCGAATCCTTTGCACAAATCCTTCAACATCTGTGTCTTTGGCAATGAAAGTTCCTTCAAAGTATGAGCATTCGACCGTCCTATGAAGAAAAAAGCATTTGATTGGGGATTATAGTATATAAAGATAATAGTCCATGTTGCTTTCTTGCTACTTACCCTTGACATTTTTCTGTTGCCGCCCAGAGACACTGCAACCATGTCATCACCACAGGCAGGACATGAGAAATGGTCATCTCCAAGAAGTTTATCAATTTCGTGCCGGCAATATGTTCATTCTAAGAAACTTCTTTGGAAATTGTCACCAGATGTTATCCCAGCCAAATAAGTAGGAATTCATAATTAAATGCTAGATACATGTCAACATGCAAATACTATAAAGCATGGATTAAGTATAATATTTCTTTATCTTTCCTCCAAGTCCTTTTGCAAATGATTGCACAAATTCACTTCATCTGCCAAATCTAGAATACAATACACAATTCGTATAATGTATCAAAATGTGCATTACCCTGCCAGCAGGAACTGAGCGACTTTCCAGCATTCGAATGAAAGCGTGTCTACTCAGACCAGGTGCACTGATTTTGAGATCTTCATATGTGGCAAAAAGATCGATAGAAACAACTGTGTGGAATTAAATTGTTCCAGGCCAGTATCCATTTGAGATCAAATCTTTGATCTGCGGTGTCCACTGCCAGTGGCAGTTCTCACAGGTCAGCAGAGAGAGGTCATTACGACCTGTTGGGACAAGCACCAAGTCAAATCAAAGTCACAATAAAGGTAATGTTGTGGAAATAATTATCATAAGACGCCAATTAGTAACATACAGGACAAACCTTGATGTCTGTTTACCTTCTTTAAGGACACAGGCGGCTTAGCCAATAATGTTATTGTTCCCATTCTGTGACCGGTCAATACTGGGATACAGATGGTCTGTGTTGTGGGTACACTGGGACACTTCCTTCTCTGTATTTGTGGACTCCAAGGTAAAATCTTCGAGGTCATAGGTGTCCGAGGCAAGTAGCTCTGTGTTCCCACACTGTTTAGGCTATCTCCTCAAAATATGTTGTTTACTCTCTGCGAAACCAGTTAGATGGGCTGGCAAGAGAGAGGCTCTCCAGAATTGACGTGGCAACTCTACCGTGAAGTCAGAACCTCTGACTCTTGGACTTGTGATGTGAATCCTCCGGCCGTTAACTCCAAATAAACCATCATGTGTTTGACATCAAAGCTACTGCTCTTCCCGTGTCTCCTTCCTGAGTCGGTGACTCCCACTGCATAGCGACACAGAAGTTTCCATTACAGGTAAGAAAATGTATTTGTACTTTTACAAATGTTCAAAGATATGTTACTATTTATGTTGATGAAGATTACTTTTTGCCCACCACTCAATGACACATTGAAGGCTTCTCAATTCTCTAATTTCTCCTCCTCGACTCCTCGGTCCTCCCCCATGGATGTATAAGAAGAACCATATTACCCCTCCTGTACCCGGGCCCGGTGACACGATGGAATTAAAAGAGCTCAGAACCTCACTCATATAGAGGTCGGAACATGTCAAAAGTATAAATAAATAAAAGCATACATAAATGTAGGAATAAAAACATGAATAAATAAATGAATAAATACAGGAATAAATATGCTCCAGTGTTTTCAGGGAGGTTTAGTGTGTGTGCTGTGGCTCAGCTGGAAAGCAGTTGACTCACAACCGCAGGGTCCCTGGTTCAACGACTGAACAGTACGTATTTTGTGTTTATAAAAGCTACAGCTAAATGAGATAATGTAGTTAATAAATGTATTCTTTGATATGGTTTAGCCTTTCTCAGGCTACAACATGGTTAAGTTTACGAATATTATTAATCAAATCAAATCAAGTTTTATTTATATAGCACATTTATAAACGATTTTTGGTGGAGCCAAAGTGCTGAACATATAATAAAATTAGCCTACAGTAGAGACACTTTACAGCAAATACAACAGCACAGATTGTTCAGAATATCAGTATGAGAAAAATGACACCCTCTATCCTTAGACCCTCTGTCCTTAGACCCTCTGTCCTTAGACCCTCACATCGTACAAGGAAAAACTTCCAGAGAAAACCCACAGTTTAAAGGGGAAAATGGGAGAAACCTCAGGGAGAGCAACAGAGGAGGGATCCCTCTCCCAGGACGGACATACGTGCATTAGATGCCGTGTGTAAATCGAAGAGATAATACATTTTACAGCATATAGACCGAATGTTAGGAAATGCATGTGTCTGTAATAAGAAGATGAATCCACGAGGATGTCAGCTACAATCCTGTGGGAGCCTTCAGGGAAGCAGCATGACGAGACCCAAGGCAGGACCGCAGAGACAGGTTCAGCCACGACCCGAAGTCCACGACTTAATCCAGAACTCAGGATAGAGGATCCAGGACACAGGACTACAGCAAGAGGATCAACCTCGACTCCGGATCCCGGCGTATGTATAGATACAAAACAAGAAAAAAGATTTGGCTGGGTTAATCGGAACAAGAGAATACACAGACACAGACAGAGAGGGAAAAGGTCATTGGATAAAAGTTATTCTTGATAACCCTCTAGAAAGATCTCATGAACTTCCCCACTCAATCTATCAAGACCCGAGCAGTTATATTAGATATAGATAAGAAACAGAGATAGGGAGCACAACAACCTATCTCTTCGTCAGATGCACTCCCCCGCTTAATTAAGGAATAACAAATCCCTCTTTGCAATGTTTAGCAGCCTCCTTAGGCTTTTCAATCACAATCATTCAACTGGAATAAAAACAATATTGTTGACATGAAAATATGATTTAATGTTCGTTGTTTAGAGGTATTCTAAGGCTTTACTCATTGGGAACTCGGTGTGAGAGAGCATACTGTTGAGATGTCCAATCTGCCTGTTTTACACACTTTGACCAACAGGGGGTTTGTGTTCAAATGAAGCCCATGATGAAGCCTCATGAGATGAACCCTGTTGCGAACCTATTGGCTGGAAAGCTTCAAAGCTTCATAAGGCTTCATCTCGCCATCACTACCGAGGAGGCTCTCTGGAGGAGCTATGATCGAGGATACACTGATGGTTCCTCCGCGGATGTATTTTCTGCAACAGTGATGTTTCAAAGAGTCGTGACACACAGCCGGACTGATCTCAGCCAATGACAGCTCTGCATGCATCCCCTGGATATTCTTTTTTTAACTGCTTTCATCGCGTCGCTATGTTTCCAGAGAGAACAGCCGTGAGGTCCGTGCAGAAAGCAGAGCAGTGTGTAAAATATGTATCACTCAGTATAACAGGCCTACATTACTCTCTGTATTTGTATGCTGTAGTTTAGTAGATATCTACAGACAAAGAGTCGATATTTTTATATTATTATGAGAGTGCTCTCATACTTGTTTGATTCTGAAATTGTATATATAAATATGTGTGTGTGTGTGTGTGTGTGTGCGTGTGTGTGTGTCCGCATGTGTAGCCTGTTATTGTCTCATCTCATCTGTGAATGAATCAAAGTAAATATATAAGTGGTCATGAACACATCTGTCCATCAGACAGAGGGCTGCTGTGCCTCCTGTCATCATTAATGGACGTCTCTTTAAAATGACCGCTCAGAGGAGAGGAGTTCTCATTTCTCTAACTGTCTGCTGCTTCCACTCCTCTCTCCTCGGTTCCCCTCCTCAGTCCTCCGCTCGCATCTCCTGTGGGCGGGACTAAGACACGAAGATAGGAGTCGATTGAGAAGCCTTCAAAGTCTGCATTGCAGCTGCAAATCTTTCTGGGCAAAGTAAATGGCAGGAGACGAACTATGTAAAACATAAAGGGATAATGGTTACTTCTACTGGGCAAGTACAGGTATATCATACATTATGATGGGATTGAAAAGTAATTTTAGTCAAAAAGGTCTATACAGTATATACCTTCTTCACACGGTGATGGCTGACCACTAGCATCTTCAGCAGGGTTGCCAACTCTCACGCATCTGGCGTGTGACACACGCTTTCACTCTCAATCTCACGCTCTCACGCTGCCCAAACTATTCTCACGCCAAAAACAAGAAGACTAGAAACGGTTTTGAAAACTTTTGTCACGTAGTGATCGTCTTCTCAATATAACATCTTTGATCATGTCTTCTGGCCAATCAGAATCAAGATAACAGCGTGGTGTTGTTGCAGGAAGTCCCGACGGAGAATACTTTTGCTGTAGTACATCTCTATATACATCGATACAACATTACGTGTTGATAGAAATCAACACGTAATGAAATGAGACCCCACGGTTTGATGATTGATAGGTGTGTGGGCTGTCTTTCATTTTGACACACAGAACAATGGGGGCTATCCACCCTTATCCACAATGTAAAGTCATTCACAGCCTCTTCCCTCTTCAGTGAGGAGCAGCAGGTTCAGCTTTCAGAACAAAGTAACACAAAACTAAAATGGCATTCATTTTTTAAATATGTTGTGTAGTAATAGATTTATTTATTTTTCTTCTCAAGAGAGAACCAGAATGTGTATTTTATGTTAGTATTTCAAAAAATCTCCTGGGGGAGAATCCCCCCAGACCCCCCTGCAGGGGTTGGGTTTTCAGCATGTCAACTCTTTCACCTGTGGGGAAATTGCAGGATTGGCTCCAGGTCGCCCTTTTTATTTACTACAAGACAAATGTGCCTTTTTATTTCATACAGTTCAAATTGGATTGAGACAGGGAAATAATCTAAACCTCACACGTGGCGTTTCACTGTCAAGGGGAGCGTGTAATTACATTGCAAATACTGAGCCCCACCATTGTATGGGTTAGCCCTACCATAGATTACCCAATAAAAATACTCTGGAGCCGCAACTGCCGACCCGTATTGCACATGCGCAGATCTAAGATCCAGTAGAAATTATAAAAAAGTAGAAGTCTGCTGCTTATTGTTCTAGGCCAAAATAGAGTCAAAGAGTATATGAGAGTGTGTTAATTAATATATTTGGCAGTTTGGAGTAAGTCTGTAGATTTGTTTGTGTGTGTGTGTTTCATGTATAGGCCTCTCACGATAATTAATTTTGTTGGATACATTTTCCCGGAAATTATTGTCGGCACCGTATGACCATTTAGACCACTGACATAATGATAATTCAAGTACATCCTTTCAAACTGCTAGTCACATCCTCATGTAAATGGCAATTTATCGAGTTCATTTTTATTTATCGTACGATAAGTCAATGAATTGCTTATCGCGACAGGCACATAATAAAACAGTGGAAACAAACATGTGTTTGACTTTCATTAGTGAATGAAACTGTGTGCCCTTTATAGTCTGTGTCCAATATTGTGTATTTGTATATATTGTATATATATCCTATATATATGCTAAGGTCTCGCTGCTGACACGATAGCAGTCATTTTGTGCGCATATGTGTAATTAAACCCATGATATCAAAATCTCACTCCAGCCAGGTGCCCAAAGTTGGCAACCCTGATCTTCAGTGATAATATCAGTAGGAGGAAGGGCTTTGTAACTATATCCTACAAATAGGCATCTGTTATGCAAACTGTACTTCCGATGTACAGTTATGTCACATTTAGGGATGCTCCGATCGATCGGTCACCGATCGAGATTGGCCGATACTCACTCTCTACCGATCGATCGGTGCTCTCTAAACATGCCGATCGCGAGAGCCGATCACATGACGTAAAATACATGACACTTTTCTCTGTCCACGGCAAAACAAGCTCGCCAAAATAGCTTCACCAGTCTGGCAGTATTTTAAGGTGTCCGAAAAAGACAGTAAAATAGCGGTATGCAACGTGTGTGAAGCAGAACTCCTGCAGCTCCACCGCTGTGACGGACCGGTGAGCGGAGCAACACACAGAGTTAGACCTAACACACTTAGCTATTTGATCTACCTCTGGAACAAGCTAAACTAGTTATAAATATATATATTCTTCACTGTCGGGTCACTCATTACTGGATCAATGAGCTGCATGAGATACTGACAGGCTGTCAGGAGGGGGAGAGAGAGAGGGAGAGAGAGAGGAAAAGAGAGCGCTTCGGCTAATTTCTCCCGTGTTATTCTCCAAAGTTAATGTAAACTTGAATAATGTACATCATTTGAATGTAATAATTAAGTTGATTGTTGTTTGTGGAAGCTCCAGTGAATGAGCCCCATTAACTGAGTTTTAAACATCACTTTAAATGGAAGATTTAAAGTGATGTTTAAAGCTTCAATTTAGGCCTCGCCCACTCGATCGGATCGGCGATCGGTATCGGCCGATACTGATTCCGGCGATCGGCCCCGAAATTGGCGATCGGAGCATCCCTAGTTGTAACTGCGTTACTGAGCATTGTAACGAATATATTACCCACATTTCATTAGTAATGCGTTACATTACTCCGTTACAGCAAAAAGTTATAAATTACTGTAACTCTGTGTAACGCGTTACACCCAACACTGCTCATGGAGGACACTTGCATTTAATACCAAAGTAATAAGGTCTTATTAAATATAGTACACTGCATAATGTTAAGTTAAGGCAACAGGACTGAGCTGACAACACAGAAACATGGCAGTACAGCAATCAAACACAGTCAGTGTTCAAATCTAAAAATGATTTGCCCAAACTCAAAATCACAGAGAAAAGTCTATGATAGCAGGGCTGCTAACCAGGTTACTGGCTAGGATCAGATATCCACTTATTCAGAGTCTGGAGCCTCCTGCTCTCTGCACCACACTGAACTGTCTGTTTCATTTTGGCCCAATTCCAGACCACACCCTACCCACTCCCCCTGAGTCATGGAGTGAACTCCGTCTGTTGTCACACTCACAGCGTAACGAGGCTCCCTTCTTCCAGGTGGAGGGTGTAAAAACAGCGGCAAGATTTGGGACGAACTCCACTCTCTCCAGTAGAGAGAAAAAAATAATAAATAAAACTCAAAAAATCTTTAATTGTGTTTCTTTTTTGTAAACTTTTTTATTAACATGTTAAGCCCGAAGGTCCCCGCCGGCGGGTAATTTAGCTTTTTTTTCACGACACTGTGTCTCAGCAGATCTTAATATTTAAGAACCTATTAATGTGTTATACCAGATTAACGGGAATAATCTCAGCTAACTGACGATACAAACCATTTTTACCAAAACAAAAGTGTCATAAGAAGCATCTAAATGACCCGAGCGAAAAATGCTAACCTATTACTGCACCGATAATCACTCCTAGCTCCCTTATTACTTATCCTAGGTGCACATCCAACACATCGTTTATGATCGCAAGGAGACACAGAATCTAACGGTGCCCACCTCAACACTGAAAGATACAAACTCGTTATCAACAAAAACGTACATCAAAACAAGTGGCGCTAGGTAGCCCACAACGCTAACATGGCTTACATTCGTCTTTGTCTGGTCTAAACTGGTCTTCAATGGCATTAAAACGATAAAAAACGATGGTGTAGTTGATCCATAGGTTAATCCAGCGCCATATAGATAGAAGAGTTATGACAACGGAAGTCCAAAAACGGTTATCGTCACGTGGTTCATGTAGACGAGGATCGTTCCCCGGAAGTTCATGGCGGGCAATTGGAGAATAATACAATCTGTTGATCAATTTGACATGCATTATATGCAATCTGGATTGCATCGATATTAGCTGGCTTTCCATTTTTGTATATTCTTTCTCCAGGTAGTTGGAAAAAGTTTTCCGTCCCATATGCCGTGTGCCGCCCGGACATGGTATCATGCTAACTAGCTCCCTGAAAGCGGGTGACTCCACTGTAGCAATAGCCTGCAATGGCTTTATCGACTTTTCCCTGGCTAGCAGTCCCTTGGTTAAAATCCAGCCGCTGTTGCTTAGGTGGAGGTGGAGTGGCGTTGGATGAGTCTGGGTCTGTGCCGGTCTTAGTTACGAGCTTCGTCCCAGCATGTTGTTTTTGCAGATGTTTTAAGAGATTTGAATTACGGGTTTGGGCAGTAGATAGGATCTTTGACCCGCCAGGACACAACTTACATTTAACAGAAACTTTCTTTTCTTTGTGCTCGACAAAAGTGAAATAGTGAGAATAACTCCAGGTGGAGAAACTAGACTTGAGCTCCGCCGCCGCCATGATAGTCTTGTTAGTAAACAACACAAACACGCCCACAGCCCGTTTGTAACGCGTTAGTCCCAACACTGGATGTAATTATATACAAACACTGCATTTGCACTTTTTCACAAAACGAAAACCACACCATTGGGAAAGCTTAATGTTTTGTTTAATACAAAAAAACAGGGAAAGGCTTGAAAACACAGAGTTGAGACTCAGGGTGCAGGGTGAGAGTCTCAGTGCAGGTATTCAGGCTCCATTGAATCCCCCTCTGGTTCTTGTGCTGAAAGAGGGAGTAACAGACAGGAGAAAGGGTTATACACACCTATATAGCACACCTATTGGATGTGAAATTGCCTTGGGGAGATAAGGTGTTTACTTATATAAAACAGTAGTATTAAACTTACCTTGTGTTTTCACTCTCACTTAAGTCCCTCTCCCTTTGCCATCAATCCAAAATCAGCTGAGCTGCAACATTATACAGACAGGTAATAATCAACATAATCACAAGGACACAATATGGCTCTGCTAAAAACACTCACTCTTACACGCACCAAAGTTATATTTATCTAATATTGAACTCCCTCCACCCCCGCATACAATCCCGTTTAGAAGCCCCTCTTCTCTAATTCAACAACGTTAGACGAAATGACATTAAGAGAATGGAATTTACAATTAAAAGGCTGTTCAACGTCTGTTGCTAACTTGCTTCGGTATCCTAGCTTAATCTGTTAACTGTAAACGTTCCCTAAATCTACTAATTTAGGGATAATACACTGACATCCTTTAATACACATGTTAATTTGAATCAGATGTACTGATAATATCCGCAATATAAATCTTTAAACTTCTTCTTACCTTTACAAGTCCGTCACGAACGGTCTATTATGCTGCAACTCTACAGCTCTGCTAGCCTTGGCGCTAACTTCCGGGGAACGATTGAGAGGCTCCACGATCCGCCATTGCTGTAAAAAATTGGCCATTGGAGTGAACGGAGATGACGTAACTCTCAGTCTATATGGCGCTGGGTTAATCCAATGTGACTGCGTCCCCTTTGAAATGTTCTGATAATCCATAAACAATAAAACATATTTTCCGTTGCTTGATATCAGAGCAGCGATATTTCTCCCCTCTAAGGCAAGCTAGCATGCGCAGAGAGGCTACCTTTTTTTTTAAAAATGAGTGTGTGCGGGACGATTTCCCTTGGATTCTATTGGCTCTAACGGTCAGAAAGAGATGTCACATGTCAAAATCGAACAAGGGGGGCCAGGGATAAGGAAAATCCACCCAAATGGCCCCAGAAGAGGTTTTTTTGTGCTAAATCTGTCTAAAAAGGTCAAATATCACTTGTTTTGCATCAATCTTTATACAGGGTACTTATTATATGTTGTACTTTGGATTCCGAAAGCGTTTAGTCTACTAACCCATCATCCAAGGTTAGTTTTCACTATAAGTACAAAATATGTTTTGGACGGACACTATAATTTACAGTTTTTTACCATGTTCAATCTGAATTTTCTTTAAAATAAAAAAACATCTATCAGGGCTCAACGCTAACTTTTAAAAGTGGTTGCCAGGCTGGCAACCAGGCATCAGCTTTTGGTTGCCAAAACTGAAATACGGTTGCCATTTTTAGTCACCTTATATTTTAAATAATGAAGATACTATGCATCAACTTAATAATGAAAATGTGACACAAAAGAATGTTCAAATGCTTTACAATAAGTAATTAACACAATTATTTGAAACTTGGAAGGAAACTTGTCCACCCTCAATTGCTGGTATACTAAATACCAGTAGTGCAGCTGTTGTCCTGTTCTTCACATATCCCTCAAACATGAATTGAGCAAGTCACTAGTTTCTTGGCCATCCGTCTCCCTTTCAAATGTGGTTTTCTTGACCTTTGTGCTGACCCCCACCATAGATCCATTGGCCCTTCAGCATTGAAGTCTTGGATTGACCAGACAAATACATTTCTAATGTTAAATGAATTACAAATGAAACCCATTCACATAGAATTAGATATTCATTATTAATGCTGTAAATTACCTTTAATATGTACCTTTTTATAGAAGTGATTATATTTGTATGCCAATATTTTTCCTATGGTAAAGTTTTGTTTAGCACTTTTATTTTGGTAGTAATAAGATCAGGACTCTTATTTTGAAGGAACTTTTACCGGAAGTGAATGCACAATGTAGCAGAATGTACATATATTTTGCCTCCCAAGACTTTACACATTTCCTCTTTGCTTTTCGTTCGGGTTCATCTTGATCTTTATCAGTTGAATCACTTTGAACATTCGTTTGAGATGTTGACGGGTTGGCCGAACTTTTTACCACAAAGTCGAACAACTTCATTTGCTTGGCCATTTGTTGTAAAACAACAGCATCGCTTTCTGGCTCCGTAATCACACCAATGCACGTGCAACTTAAGTATCAGGTTCCGACTGGTCACAACAATAATTAAATATCACTCTTAATACAACAAATAATTAACATTCATCTATTTTGGGGTGCACATTTAGCTGTTTGCTGTCTGTTTTATCTTGTGATCAATAATTGTATGTCCACAACGTAAGAGTAGATTTAACTGGTTTACTTTGGTAACATGCTTCCGGGACTTCCTCGTGGGAACGTATACAACAGGCTCTTTTAATACCAAGAGTGAGTTTGCCCCCTGCTGGACAAATGCAATAACATGTAATAATAACACAAGGTAAGATACCACATTTCCCCCCCTTTAAGCTAAGAATACTTCCCGAAGGTGGGGGTATAACATACTCCTGTTACACAACATTTCGAGGTACTGACATAAATCATTTCACTTTCAAAGATTAACATTCTAAACATTTCCTTAAAGTGAGAACAGAGAATTATGCTGCTCTATTAATGGAACATCTCTTGATCTATTTAACAAAGTCTTTCAGGTATACAGGCGGCTGTCTCTCGCGCTCTGATCGTCTCACCACGGGTGTAGCAGGCAAGTCCGGCGGGACCGGAGTACACAGAATCACTGGCTCACTTGCAGGAGGTCCTTCTTGCTCGATTTTCACTGGAACCACAGTGTCTCTGTTGGAGTCCAGCACTAGCTCTAAGGACACGATGTCTGTCAATCTGGCTCTTACTTGATCCACATGCCGCTTCACGACTTGACCACTTCCAATGATCACTGTATATGACACTGGACCTGATGAGCTGTCGATGACCACAGGGATCCATTGAGGTCCATAAGAGTAGTTTCTGATGAAAACTTTATCCCCAGGTGAGAAACTTCTCAGTTTCCTGTTTGTGTCATGGGACTGTTTCTGTTTTAGTTGTTTTTGCTGCACTCTTGTTTTCACATCTGGCAGGAGCAGGTCAAGTGCAGATCTGAGTCTCCTTGTCATCATCAACTCTGCAGGCGACAGGCCTGTGGTCGCGTGAGGTGTGATGTGGTAACTGAACAGAAACCTTGACAGTCTAGTTTGCAATGTTTCACCTTTCATCTTTTTCATCCCCCCTTTGAAGGTTTGGACCGCCCTCTCTGCCAGCCCATTAGAAGACGGGTGAAACGGTGCTGACCTCACATGGCGGATGCCATTTTGTTTCATGAAAGTCTCAAATTCAGCACTTGTAAAACAGGTTCCGTTGTCTGACACCAACATTTTTGGCAGTCCAAAAACACTGAAACTCTGACGCAGCTTTTCAATGGTCACCTGTGATGTAGCTGACTTCACTGGATAAATATCCATCCATTTTGAGTGAGCATCCACTATCAGTAGAAACATCTCTCCCAGGAAAGGACCTGCATAGTCCACATGAATTCTCGTCCAGGGAGACTCCGGCCACTCCCAGGGATGTAATGGTGCTGATGGTGGTGACTTGTGGTGCTTTTGGCACTCCTCACAAGACTGCACTTCCTTTTCTACATCCTGGTCCATCCCCGGCCACCATACATAAGATCTAGCCAGACCTTTCATCTTTGACATGCCGGAATGTGTTTGGTGCAGTACTTTCAATATCTTTCCCCTGCCTTTGTTTGGTACGATGACTCTGGCTCCCCAGAGCACGCAGCCATCCCTCACACTCAGTTCCTCTCTCCTCTGATGATACGGCTTGAGAGGAGCCTCATGCCACGGCCACACGAGGACGAAAACGGCTAAACGCATAGGATTAACGCAAACGCAAAAAAGCTTCCGTCCACACGCAATAGTCATCCGGATAGTGTCTGTCCACACGAGACAGCTCCGTTTAGCTCCAACCGCTGGAGAAGCTGCAGTACATATGCAGGAGCCTGTACGTGGCACTGTAACTTCCTCCACAAAAGCAGCAAAGAAGCATGGTTGTCATGGTTGCCCTTCTGTTTATTCTCCGCGGTGGGGGCCGAGGGAACCGGGCAGAATGTTTCGCCAGTCAATGTGTATTAAAGTTTAAATCTTCCGACAAAATTATAAAAGTGCCGGTCAAAGGTCTTCTTTGTTATTTATTGAGCTTTAAAACAAATGAATAACGACTCTATATAATATAATAATAAAATACACGGAGCCTCTCTTTTTCCTCCCTCTCTTCGGACAGCGCCAGTGTCTGTCTCATGCAGCAGCTGATCCAGTAATGAGTGACCCGGCCGACAGTAAACATAAACATATTTATAACTAGTTTAGGTAGTTTGAGAGGTGTCTCCGTCCTGTCAGATTAGACTTCACTCGTGTTTATGTCCATATCGAGAGAAAGATAAATAATCTGAATTCAGTGTGCAGTTTACTTTGACGCGGGGGTGAGCAGCAGAGGTGGGGAGAGGCGGGGCTATTGCCTCATCATTATCAGAAAATGATCGTATAGGGCGTACACACGGAGCCGTTGGACCCCCCAGAGCGTTGCGTATGCCGTTCTATCCACCTTGGGACCCGTTATCGTTTCCGCAGTCGTTTAGTGCCGTATTCAGTCGTCCTCGTGTGGCCGAACGGTCTATATGACACTAAACAGTAACGCAAACGACCGTTTTCGTCCTCGTGTGGCCGGGGCATCAGTCACTGAAGGCCATCCCGACAGGACATAACCATGAACTTGACACAATATTACATCCTTAGCTGTCCAGTGTTTTATTTTGGCTGTGTCCACGAGTGTGTCATCCAGAAGATCAATCATGAGCACTTGTTCTGCAGTCTCACTCTCTCGCACGTCTTCCGACAGCGGCAGTCTGCTTAATGCGTCGCATTAGCGTTGTTCTTTCCTGGTTTGTACACAATGTGATACTCATAGGCACTCAGGTGCACCGCCCATCTCTGGACTCTAGGGGAACCCATCTGTGGAATGGGTTTATTTTCATTGAAGAGAGAGATCAGTGGCTTGTGATCTGTATAGATGGTGAAAGGTCTAAGGACAGAGGGTGTCGTTTTTCTCATACTGATATTCTGAACAATCTGTGCTGTTGTATTTGCTGTAAAGTGTCTCTACTGTAGGCTAATTTTATTATATGTACAGCACTTTGGCTCCACCAAAAATCGTTTATAAATGTGCTATATAAATTAAACTTGATTTGATTTGAAAGTTCGACCATACAAGTACTTGTGGAATTTCTTGATTCCAAATATAACTGCTAAGCCTTCTTTGTCTAGCTGTGAGTAATTATTTTCAGCAGGCGCTAGGGTACGCGACATGAACCCCAAAGGACGTTCAGTTCCATCGTCCATTACGTGTGATAAAACAGCGCCCACCCCGTAAGGTGACGCATCACATGACATAATTAACTCTCGGTCAGCAGAGTAATGCACCAACACTTCTGCTGAGTTTAACAGGGCCTTTGATTTTTTAAAAGCCTCTTCCTGTTTCTTTTGCCATGTCCATCGCACATCTTGTCGCAAGAGCTCATGCAGTGGTGCCAATAGTGTAGCTAAGTTTGGCAGAAATTTGTTATAGTAATTTAGCAAACCTAAGTACGACTTGAGTTCAGTAACATTTGTGGGGTTGGGAGCCTCCATGATGGCTTTGACTTTCTTTTCCACAGGGTGAAGTCCCTGTGCGTCCACTCGATGTCCCAGATATTCCACTTCCTCTTCCAGGAAAGTGCACTTGCTCCTTCTCAGACGCAATCCTGCCTCCTCCAGCTTTGCCAACACTGTTTTGAGGTTCTGCAGATGGTCTTCCTCATCCACACCGCTCACCAGGATGTCATCTAAATACACTGGCACGAAAGGAATGCCTCGCAGGAGACCTTCCATTGTCCTCTGAAATATAGCTGGGGCTGATCCTACTCCAAAAGGCAGTCTGTTGTATGTAAATAAGCCTCTGTGCGTATTCACTGTTAAGTATTTCTTTGATTCATCATCCATGAGTATTTGCTGGTATGCATGACTCATGTCCAACTTTGTGAACTGTTTTCCTCCTGTCAGTGCTGCAAACAGATCTTCCATTCGGGGTATGGGGTATTGTTCAAGTGAGGAAACTGTTACAGTGAGCTTGTAGTCTCCACATAGCCTTACTGTCCCAACAGGCTTCAGTATTGGAACCACTGGTGCTGCCCATTCTGCATGTTTAACAGGGGAGATTACTCCTTCTTTCAACAATCTGTCTATTTCTTCATCTACTTTGGTGCGCATGGCATCGGGACAGACCTCGGACGGAAGAAACGAGGGACTGAATCAGCCTTTAGATGGATGGTAGCTTTCATACCTTTCAGTGTGCCAAGCTCCTCTTTAAAGACATTTTCATGTTTGCTCAGTACTTGCTGCAGCTATTTGTCCTCTGTCTTCAGGTGTTTCAGGACTCAGGATTTGTGTCTGAGCTTGATTTCTTTCCAACTCAGATGTATTTCCTCCAGCCAGCCTCTTCCCAGCAGGCTGGGGCCGTCCCCTTTAACCACAATGAGGGGCAGGTACCGCCTTTGATGTTTGTATTTCACTCTAACAATGGCAGCTCCGACCACATTAACAGGGTCACCTGTATAAGACTCGATGTGGATTTTGGTTGGTCTCAAACATGGACTTTTTGTGTCTTTCCATAGTCTTTGGAATGTCTGTGCATCTGGACCCGGTGACAACATTACCTATTGACGCAGCAACCACTGTAAGTTATATTCTTGTTTAATTAGACTTCTCGGTTTCATTTATTCGACTCTGTATAATTGTTACTGTAGCTAAAACGGCTAAATCGCTTTTGAGAGATTTTAAATCTCAGATCTGCTCAGGCGAAACCTGCTTTACAGCTCTCAGCACTCAAGCCTGCATTATTAACATAGGCAGGGCCAGTCTATTGATTGCGTGAAGTAGAACTGCGTGACTCAGTCATCCTTTAGCTCAAAAAGCATTTAAATACCGCATTTAGAAACTGATGAACTCAGTGTGCATCTGGACCCGGTGACAACATTACCTATTGACGCAGCAACCACTGTAAGTTATATTCTTGTTTAATTAGACTTCTCGGTTTCATTTATTCGACTCTGTATAATTGTTACTGTAGCTAAAACGGCTAAATCGCTTTTGAGAGATTTTAAATCTCAGATCTGCTCAGGCGAAACCTGCTTTACAGCTCTCAGCACTCAAGCCTGCATTATTAACATAGGCAGGGCCAGTCTATTGATTGCGTGAAGTAGAACTGCGTGACTCAGTCATCCTTTAGCTCAAAAAGCATTTAAATACCGCATTTAGAAACTGATGAACTCAGTGTGCATCTGGACCCGGTGACAACATTACCTATTGACGCAGCAACCACTGTAAGTTATATTCTTGTTTAATTAGACTTCTCGGTTACATTTATTCGACTCTGTATAATTGTTACTGTAGCTAAAACGGCTAAATCGCTTTTGAGAGATTTTAAATCTCAGATCTGCTCAGGCGAAACCTGCTTTACAGCTCTCAGCACTCAAGCCTGCATTATTAACATAGGCAGGGCCAGTCTATTGATTGCGTGATGTAGAACTGCGTGACTCAGTCATCCTTTAGCTCAAAAAGCATTTAAATACCGCATTTAGAAACTGATGAACTCAGTGTGCATCTGGACCCGGTGACAACATTACCTATTGACGCAGCAACCACTGTAAGTTATATTCTTGTTTAATTAGACTTCTCGGTTTCATTTATTCGACTCTGTATAATTGTTACTGTAGCTAAAACGGCTAAATCGCTTTTGAGAGATTTTAAATCTCAGATCTGCTCAGGCGAAACCTGCTTTACAGCTCTCAGCACTCAAGCCTGCATTATTAACATAGGCAGGGCCAGTCTATTGATTGCGTGAAGTAGAACTGCGTGACTCAGTCATCCTTTAGCTCAAAAAGCATTTAAATACCGCATTTAGAAACTGATGAACTCAGTGTGCATCTGGACCCGGTGACAACATTACCTATTGACGCAGCAACCACTGTAAGTTATATTCTTGTTTAATTAGACTTCTCGGTTTCATTTATTCGACTCTGTATAATTGTTACTGTAGCTAAAACGGCTAAATCGCTTTTGAGAGATTTTAAATCTCAGATCTGCTCAGGCGAAACCTGCTTTACAGCTCTCAGCACTCAAGCCTGCATTATTAACATAGGCAGGGCCAGTCTATTGTCGCCCATCAGCTGTAGATAGTTAACTAATTAACTTCAGCTGTGAGAACTGAGCAATCAGGCGTCCATTTCGGGTAGCTCTTTCCTGGAGCGGCAGCTTCAGCGGCAGACAGGCTAAGACTGACAAAGACATTAGAGTCCTACAGGAGTAAGACTGACAAAGACATTAGAGTCCTACGGGAGTCACGAGGGAGGCAAAGAGGAGGCAAATCCTACTTTGATTGAGCTAAGTATCGTTGGCGTTTTTAATTTTTACTTTTGTTGTTTAGCCCCTCATGCTATAATCATGTGTATTTTCTCCATTCCTGTTCATGTGTCTTCTCGCAATTATCACTGGCCCCGTGTATCTCCTAATCGATATAACCGGCCTGCTCTCGTCTATCCCACGTGCTCCACTGGGATCCATCATCTAGTTTCAGGTGGCCTGTGGAACTGCCAGTCAGCTGTTCCTAAGGCTGACTTCATCTCTGGCTACGCCTCCCTGCAGTCTCTGGATTTCCTTGCTCTCACTGAGACCTGGATTACTCCATCCAACACATCCACCCCAGCAGCTCTCTCCACTGCATATTCCTTCTCCCATACACCCAGACCCACTGGCAGAGGAGGTGGCACTGGTCTCCTGCTCTCTCCCAAATGGAGCTTTTCCCTCTTCAAGCTACCTAACTTTACTCCTTCCACCTTTGAGTTCCATGCCGTCACAGTAACCCATCCTATACAGTTAACCATTGTTGTTCTCTACCGTCCACCAGGCGCCTTGGGGGACTTCTTGGAGGAATTAGATCATCTCCTCTCACACATCCCTGAAACTGGCCCTCCCGCTGTACTTCTCGGAGACTTCAACCTCCAGATGGGGAAGATAGACGAACTAACATCTCTGTTAACCGCCTTTGCTTTCTCACTCTCTCAGTCCCCACCGACTCATAAAGCTGGCAATGTCCTTGATCTCATATTCTCAAGGAACTGCGCTACTTCTAACCTCTCTGTAAACCCGCTCCACACATCCGATCACTTCTTCATTTCATTTTCTCTATCCCTTTCCAAACATAACAAACTAATCTCTTCCCATCCTACACTTGTCCGCCGTAACCTTCGCTCCCTCTCTCCCTCTACCTTTGCCTCGTCGGTGCTCTCAGCCCTCCCTTCCTCTGATTCGTTCCAACTACTGCCTCCAAACTCTGCTGCAGAAACTCTCCTCTCTACTCTCTCATCCACTCTGGACTCGCTCTGTCCTCTGACATCTCGGCAGGCTCGTCAGTCCCCTCCGGCTCCCTGGCTAAATGATGCACTGCGTGCTAATAGAACCGTCCTTAGGGCAGCAGAGCGGAAATGGTGGAAATCCAAACACCGTGACGACCTCCTAACCTATCAAGCTCTCCTCTCCTCTTTCTCTGCTTCGATCTCTCAGGGAAAAAGCACTTTCTTTCAAGAGAAGATCCAATCTTCCTATTCCAATCCTAAAAAACTATTTTCCATCTTCTCCACCCTCTTGGACCCTCCAAAAGCCCCTCCCCCCTCCTCACTTCTGTCAAGCGACTTTGTTACCCACTTTGAAAAAAAGGTTAATGATATTCGCTCTTCTTTTTCTGACTCACCTTTACTCACCGCTGGGTCACCAGACCTTCCTTCCACCAACACACTAACCTCCTTTTCCCCTCTCTCTCCAAGTGAGGTTCTTACCCTCATTACCTCTGCCCGCCCTACCACCTGTCCTCTGGACCCTATCCCTTCAAACCTCCTTCAGACTATCGCTCCTGATATTCTACCGTTTCTCACCCATTTCATCAACACTTCTCTAACTTCTGGTCACTTTCCAAACAGTCTCAAGGAGGCAAGAGTAAACCCTCTCCTAAAGAAACCCACTCTCAACCCGTCTGATGTTATAAACTACAGGCCTGTCTCTCTCCTCCCGTTCCTGTCTAAATCACTTGAACGCGCTGTCTTTAAACAACTCTCCTGTTATCTCAATCAGAACAACCTTCTGGATCCGCACCAGTCTGGTTTCAAGGCAGGTCACTCCACAGAAACTGCTCTCATTGCTGTCACGGAGGAACTGCACACTGCCAAAACTGCATCCCTCTCCTCTGTCATCATCCTGTTGGACCTGTCTGCTGCATTCGACACGGTGAATCATCAGATCCTCCTTTGCACTCTCCAAAAACTTGGAGTTTCTGGCTCTGCACTTTCCCTCCTCACCTCATACCTGAAAGACCGTACCTACAGGGTGACTTGGAGAGGGTCTGAGTCCGACCCTTGTCAATTAACTACGGGGGTCCCTCAGGGCTCTGTTCTTGGTCCCCTCCTCTTCTCCTTGTACACAAACTCGCTCGGATCAGTCATTAGCCCGCATGGTTTTTCTTACCACTGCTACGCTGACGACACCCAATTAATTCTGTCCTTTCCCCGCTCAGAGACCCAGGTCGTCGCACGCATCTCTGCTTGTCTAGCTGACATCTCTCAGTGGATGTCTGCTCACCACCTCAAACTCAACCTTGACAAGACTGAGCTGCTCTTCCTCCCGGGAAAAGATTGTCCAACTCTTGACCTGACAATCAACATCGGCATCTCAGTTGTTTCCCCGACTCAGACTGCAAGGAATCTGGGTGTGACCCTAGATAACAACCTGTCCTTCACTGCAAACATCGCTGCTACAACCCGCTGCTGCAGATACACGCTTTACAACATCAGAAAGATACGTCCCCAGCTGACTCAGAAAGCGACTCAGGTTCTGGTCCAGGCTCTCGTCATCTCACGCCTAGACTACTGCAACTCCCTCCTGGCTGGTCTACCTGCATGTGCCATCCGACCTCTGCAGCTCATCCAGAATGCAGCGGCTCGTCTGGTTTTCAACCTTCCTAAATTCTCCCACACCACTCCGCTCCTCCGCTCCCTTCACTGGCTTCCGGTAACTGCTAGAATCCACTTCAAGACACTGGTACTTGCTTACCGTGCTGCGAATGGATCTGGCCCTTCCTACATCCAGGACATGGTTAAACCGTACACCCCAGCGCGTGCACTACGCTCTGCATCAGCCAAACGACTCGTTGCGCCCTCGCTGCGAGGGGGACCCAAGTTCCCATCGGCGAAAACACGTGGGTTTGCTATCCTGGCTCCAAGATGGTGGAATGAGCTCCCCATTGACATCAGGACGGCAGATAGCTTGCACATCTTCCGGCGCAAACTGAAAACTCATCTCTTTCGACTCCACTTCGAGCGTTAGAACGATTAACGAAGCACTTTTATACCAATAAAGGACTGGATTACCTAAAGCCAGTTGAGTAGCACTTGAAATGTTTGGCTCTATGAAACCTGATATACTTATATGATTCTGTTTTCTTCAAGGTTGTGTCTTCCTGGTCGAATGTACTTATTGTAAGTCGCTTTGGACAAAAGCGTCAGCTAAATGCAATGTAATGTAATGTAATGTAATGTCTGTTCATTCATTATTGTGAGACTACAGCCAGTGTCTATCTCAAAGTTAACAAACTTACTATCCAGCTTCACTTCAACCATGTATGGGTCTACTCGTCTCAGGTGCACTTCACTCATGCGTCCCAATCTGAACCTCATCTTATTCAGAAAGAATGTATCTTCTTCTGAGCTATCACTTTGGCTCTGTTGCTTTTGTACTTTATGAGAACGGTGATATGTGGTTTGCCTCCTTTCTCTCTTTGGGTCTGCATTTTTGTTGCTGTTTCCATTCTGTGTAGATCTGCTACGACAAGCTCTGGCAATGTGTCCTATTTTACCACATGCATGACATTTCTCTTGTTTAAACTTACTGTACAGTCTGCTGCTTCATGCTTGGTTCCCTTGCATCTGTAACACTCTTTGGTAGGTTCTCTGTGTGCATAAGCCTCCTGTGGCTTTTTATCCATTTTGAAGCATTTAGCTGTGGCTAGAGATGTCCCGATCCCGATCCCCGGATCGGATCGGCCCCCGATACTGGGTTTTAAGGTGGATCGGGATCGGCAGATCCAATTAAATGTCATGGCCGATCCATAGTTAAAATTTCCCATGATTCCATTGTTACGTTGTTACGTTGTTACGTTGTTTGTCGTTGTTGTTCTATTGCATCAGCCGCCATTATCGAGTTGGAAAAGTGGAACGGACACATATCGTTAGCTAGTTAAAATGTCTGCAGTTTGGCATCATTTTAAAATAACTACAAGTGAGTCGCCGACTGCGACATGCAAAGTCTGTGGTGTGGAAGTCTCACGAGGTGGTGCTAACAGGGTCTCCTACAACACCACAAACCTAATAAAACATCTTAAAAAGCACCACCCCGACGAACACGCCGCCTACTGTAAAGCGACAGCGTCTGCGACTGATGGACTCCATCAACAAACACTGCGGGAATGCTTGAAACGAAAGGCTTTACTTCCTCGAGACTCCGAGAGATTTCGCAAGATTACTGAGCTGATTGTGGAGTGCATAGCAGGGGACGACCAGCCAATTTCACTTGTGGAAAACTCCGGTTTTTGTCGTCTAATAAATTATTTGGGTGCCTGTCTATTTCTTAATGTATACGAAATTAAATGCTGTTTGCCAACACAAAAAGTGATATCGGAAATCGGTATCGGAAAACCGGTATCGGGAAATATCGGGATCGGATCGGAACCTATATGAAAATATCGGAATCGGATCGGAAGCTAAAAAATGAGATCGGGACATCCCTAGCTGTGGCCCCTTGGTTTTGTATCTCCTGTGCATTTTTATTTGCAGTCTCTGACGCCACAGCAATTGACAATGCTTTTTCAAATGTTAAATCCGCTTCTGATAAGAGTGGTCTCTGAATCCAATCTTCATTTATTCCACAGACCATCCTGTCTCTCAACCTCTGCTGCAAAGTGTTGCCATAGTTGCAATCCTGCGCTAACCGACGCAGCTCAGCCACGTATTCCATTACTGACTCATTGGGCTCACGGTTGCGGGAGTCAAACTTGTACCTTTGCACAATTTCACTAGGCTTTGGGTCAAAGTGATTATTTAGCAGCTCCACAAGTTGTGTGTAAGTCTTATCCTTGGGCTTATCCGGACTGAGGAGGTGTTTCATAAGGCTGTATGTTGATGATCCCACAACACTTATTAATATGGCTCTTTGTCTGTCTCCATTATCAATTTCATTAGCCTCAACAAACTGTTCCAATACCTCACAGTATTCTTCCCACTTCTGATGTTTTGCATCAAAAGGTGCCAGCGTGCCAATCATTGCCATTGTGTGTCAATGAATCCTCTCCTCCACCCGCAGACGTTGCTAATAATTTGAGCTAGCTGCCGCTAACGACCCAAACCTGCATGTAAGGTGCTAACCAGTCCGTTCGGCATGTCCTCTTTGATCCCGTCTTGATCCTTGTCTTAATCCTCTTCTTAATCCTCGTCGCCAATAATATGTTGTATTTTGTGATCAATAATTGTATGTCCACAACGTAGGAGTAGGTTTAACTGGTTTACTTTGGTAACATGCTTCCGGGACTTCCTCGTGGGAACGTATACAACAGGCTCTTTTAATACCAAGAGTGAGTTTGCCCCCTGCTGGACAAATGCAATAACATGTAATAATAACACAAGGTAAGATACCACACTGTCCTTATTTATTTATGTTAAAAACTGGCCAAGAAGTGGTTGACATTGTTTCTGAATGGTTGCCAATGGCAACCTGACAACCGTTACTGTCGAGCCCTGTCTATGTTGAATCTGACTTTTCTACATCCAACTCACAGGTTTATCATTACTTTGAGAAAAAAGATTATTAATTTAACCCTTTTAGAAGGGAAGATATGGTCATTTGTTCTGGGAATGTCATTTTCGTGGCTGAGACCTGAAAAACAGGTTCAAGGCCTGTTTATAAGCTGCTTGGTTTTTGCAACAGTCCCTGCAAATATACACAACTTTATAATACAATTCACCAAATTAAGGTTTTCTAGACTAAACACGGGTATATGATCCTGAGTTAAAAACAATAAGAGGTAACATTAAGTTGTTAACATCTGTATGACGATATTAAATGTCTATCTTGTTGTGCAGTTTATCAGTTAATATTTGCAGGAACTACTTGTAAACAGAGTGTTTCCTGACGGACACACAGAGCGTTGTGTCCAGTCAGGTAGTGACCGGTCTCAAGTCAGCACCGATGCAGACTCGCTGTTTGAGGGCTTGATAACCAACTCACCCTCCACACACGGTGGTTTGGAACAGCCCTTAATGTGGCGCACCCTTCGCGTGAACGTGCAAACGGAGGGGTAGTGTGTAGGGGTAGGGGGTAGGGTGTAGGGGGCGGTTTGGAATTGGGCCTTAGTTTCTCTTGTTGTGGAGATCACCTCCAGGTGTGTGACTCTCCACACCTGCTCCCAAAACTGCCAATTAGGAGAGGGTGGAGCCACATGGTAGAGATGTTCCTGCAAACATTTACTGATAAACTGCACAACAAGAGACATTTAGTATCGACATACAGAAGTTAACAACTTCTTGGTGACCTCTCAGGTGTGGTGCTTTCTGTTCCCAGAGTCAGAACTAAACATGGAGAAGCAGCGTTCAGTTATTATGCTCCAAATATATGTTGTCGCTGCTTTTAATTGAACTTTTCATATTTTACAATGCATCGTAACTTTTATTCATTATGTTATACCTGTGTTATTCTATATTAGCTTGTTTAACATTTATTTTATTCTCTTTGCTTTTTAATGACTGTATTTAAATGGTTTGGGTTAGTCTTTCATTTGTATAAAGCACTTTGAATTGCCTTGTATTGAAAGGTGCTGTTGACATGATGAAGACTCAGACTCATGATGGAGACATGATGAAGACTCAGACTCATGTTGAAATAAACTTGCCTTGTCTCGTATTTTACTTAGGATCATATACCCGTGTCTAATCTAAAAAGCGGTAAACATGTGATATTGATTATAACGTTTTGTTGGAACACCAAGCAACTCGTAAACATCAAATGTGAAAACAAAAGGAGTTACAAAAAAAACTAAAATCTAAAATCCATTAAAGATTTTGAAATGTTATGTTACTTACCATATATTATTTTAGTTCAAGAGATGTTGATTGTAAACCGTTTTTACGAAAAGTTCATTGGACAAAGTCACATACTCTTAAATCAAGCCCCCCCGGTAAGATTTTATTTTTTATTTTGGAGTTAAATGCATCAATCTGGTGCATTTTGAGGGGAAAATAAAGAGACTTGATCTATGGAAACACCTATATGAAACATAACTGTATACATTTCAATAATCATAAAATCATGGCCATAACCAACAACATACCATTTCCAATATGAAAAAAATACTGAAACTTGTTTATTAATTTATCTTTGGTTCATTTATAGTTGTGAGTGTGTCTGTGCTCCTGAAGCAGCCTCTCCTGTCTCCTTCCTCTCCCCCCTGCTCCTCTTTGAGGCAGCAGCAAAGACTAGTTTTCTCTCAACAAGTTTTAAAAGTGTATCTTACCTTTTTTCACCTAGTTAACTTTTTATTTATTTATTCATGCATATTTTACTAATCACATTACATTTAATTTAGCTGACGCTTTTATCCAAAGCGACTTATAATGACTGATTACAGGGACATTCTCCCTGGAGTAACTAAGGGCTAAGTGCCTTACTCAAGGGCACACTAGTGGTGGTGTTCCTGGCGGGATTTGAACTCACAGCCTTTCCGATCTTCAGCCCACCTCACTATCCATTAGACCAGGCGTTCTCAAAGTTTTGATGAGTGAGGGCCAATTTAGGTACCCAATATTGGATTGAGGGCCGCCCAAGAAAAAACGGAACACAAAATAATTCCAAAACAAATCCTTTCTTTATTTTACTAACCAATGACCTTCATAATTTAGGAATGACAACCCAGGGGGCGCTGTTTTACCATTCTTAACCCTCTGGAGTCTAAGGGTATTTTCTCGATTTGTAGATGTTTTCTTAAATCACCTTTTAAATGTATTTCTTCTAACATGGCACCCCATGTGTTACATATCAAAATGTTCAGGACAATCTCTGGTCTTGCTATATATGCATATTGCTCACCTTAGAGCACTGTTTGATGAGATAAGTAGCTCAAAAGCTTAAAATGTGAAATCAGATTTTTGGAAGATCTTCAAAACTCTTGTGAAAACACAAATTTACTCATGTGATCGAATTGTTTTGGTGTTTTAGATTTGGTTACCAAAGTCTTAGGATCACAAAAGTGGTGCAATATTTGAATTCCACTGTATATAAATGTGTTATTCATGTCTAAAATGAAAAACATTAAATTCAAATGTTGAGTAAAATAGGTGTTTATCACTCTACTTTCACCACAGCAGGGACTGAGATACATTAGGACTGAATAATGACTTCATATTATATACCAAGGTTCATGTGATGTGTACAAATACAAATTGAGCATTCAAACTTTTTTTTTTCAACCAACAATTTATTATAAATATGTTTTTTTCAACCAACTATTTATATAAATATAAGAAACTGGAACATCTCACTATTTACAATATTGAACATCAGAACTTTCAACCAACTATTCATTATAAATATCAAGACAGTGTCAAGGTCTTTGTCTGTCTTCCAAGACAGTGGGTCTGGCTGCTGTGTAGGTGGGGGTGATGGTGAATGGGCTGCTGTGTAGGTGGGGTGTACAAGTGCTATACGAGACCTCCACGAGACCTCCTTGCTGGCTGGGTTGAAGGTGATGGCTGTGGTGGAGCCTTTGTGCTGAGGTGTATCTTGACCTGGTGGCAGCCACAGATGGAGGTGGAGGCAGCTGTAGTGATGCTGGTCTGCTGGTCCTTGGTGGTGATGGCTCTGGTGAAGGCCCTTGAGCCACAGTAGATCTTGACCTGGAGGCCGGCACAGATGGATGTTGTGGCTGCTGGATAAACGTCGCCTGTGTAGGACAATAATTACAACTAATTTCATTGAAATAAAGTTCAAGTAAAATGTTAATCAAGCACAAATAACAATGCACACATACAAATAAAGTTTGGGAGGTTGCAGAAGGAGTCTCTCTCTCTCTCTCTCTCTCTCTCTCCTCTCTCTCTCCTCTCTCTCTCTCTCTCTCTCTCTCTATCTCTCTCTCTCTCTCTCTCTCTCTCTCTCTCCTCTCTCGCTCTCTCTCTCTCTCTCTCTCTCTCTCTCACACACACACACAGGTATTTCCAGTTACTTTACATTCAGTATAAAATCACAGACACACATATACATAGGCTACATCGGATTACAAAGTCTCATCTGTACAGAACAATATGATAAAATAATCGATGGCAAAAACATGTCACTGTAAATGTCTCCGTTGTGGGACGAATAAATAATTAATTTAATCATCTACACATGTAATCTCACTTTTACACACCAAAATAACGTTAACACAGAGTAAACGTTTGCTAATGGAGAGTCTATTTTGTCCCAATAAAAAGTTAATGACTATCGATAAAAAATATATATCAATAAACCTATTGTTCATTTTCGCGGTATTCCCCACACATTGCCAGTACACTATTACTGTAATATTTACACTTACCCATGTCCAAATGGATCCTTGTTGTTGTCTTTGTATTCTTCTTCTTCAGAAGAGTCGAAGACTTCAGGTTCTGAGGCTCTATCTTCACTGCTGCTAGCGAAAAAAATCTCTAGCGAAGTCGGCAACTGTAACGTTTTTTTTAGCCATTTTATCTGTCTCTCTCTCCTCACTAAAGGAAACTGATGGGAGACACGTGGTTTATGTTTTTTTTACTTGGTGGGTAGGCCCTTAGTTATTTCTCGATGTCCATTGGTCATTTCAGACCATGATGGCTGCCGGCCGAGATTTCCTTGACGGACACACAAATCCACCAATCCCACACAGTGTAAAGTCAAGCTGCTTTGAGCGGCCATATTGGCTGCTGTGCCCTGGTTACAGTCTCACAGGAGATACCGCTGGAAAGCTACTCTTCCAGCGATTCCGCGGATATCTGAATCATATTTCTACTCCTTATAATCGAAAATATATGATTAAATTCCATTCTAATTCTTACTAGATACAACCATGGAGGATTAAAATATAACGCATGCATTTCAGCGTGTCACATTAACTATCGCGGGCCGCCAGAAACATTTCCGAGGGCCGCCATTGGCCCGCGGGCCGCACTTTGAGAACCCCTGCATTAGACCAATCACTACCCTCTCAAATGGAAATATATGTTTACATAAATGGTGACCAAACCGTTTGAGACCCACTGAGAACTTAGACTAAGTTAACTATCTAAACACTCAGAGAGTCCTTTACCTCACCTGAGCTGAGGTTATCCCGAGCTTGAATGACACACAGAGACCAATCAAGGGCTTTGATTTATGATCTGTATGACAGTGGCCATGTTGGCAGGCCACATCATGTGGACAGCCAATCACCCTGTGTGAGGCAGGCCACTTAACAGGCCAGAAGGAGGCGAGATCAGAGCAAGGGAGCAAGGGATCATTGTGTTAATCGATCGCAGATGGCGTCGTGGTCACGGACGAATACAACAACAAAACAAATAAATTATAAAAAATAAAACCTAAATATGCGCATAATTTTACGTAATTAATCATATATTTTCGATTATAAGGAGTATAAATATGATTCAAATATCCGCGGAATCGCTGGAAGAGTAGCTTTCCAGCGGTATCTCCTATGAGACTGTAACCAGGGCACAGCAGCCAATATGGCCGCTCAAAGCAGCTTGACTTTACACTGTGTGGGATTGGTGGATTCGTGTGTCCGTCAAGGAAATCTCGGCCGGCAGCCATCATGGTCTGAAATGACCAATGGACATCGAGAAATCACTAAGGACCTACCCACCAAGTAAACAAAACATAAACCACGTGTCTCCCATCAGTTTACGTCTTTGAGGAGAGAGAGAGAGAGAGAGACAGAGAAAATGGCTAAAAAAAACGTTACAGTTGCCGACTTCGCTAGAGATTTATTTCGCTAGCAGCAATGAAGATAGAGCCTCAGAACCTGAAGTCTTCCACTCTTCTGAAGAAGAAGAATACAAAGACAACAACAAGGATCCATTCGGGCATGGGTAAGTGTAAATATTACAGTAATAGTGTGGGGCGGACTGGCCATCGGGAATACCGGGAGTTTCCCCGGTGGGCCGGTGCTGTGCATGGGCCGGAGGGCCAAAACAATAAATACATTTTTTTTTTTTTTTTTTTTTTTTTTGTTTGCCTAAATCCTACCGGCCCATATTTGTGAGTATACCGGCCACTCCCTTTTTTTTTTTGCTTAACTAAATCCTACCGGCCCACATTTGTAAGTGCCCACATTTGTAAGCGTTCCGGGCCGGCCACTCCCCATCAGGCCCGTAGCAGCTGTCACTGCGCAGTGAAAGATCAGGAGTGAGTTACTGATGGATAAACAAGCTCCAAAGCGTAAAGGAGGTGCACAAAAACTTAGGGATAAAAAAATGAAAGCACTTGAGGAAGGTTCAGCAAAATAAAAATAAATTACAGACTTTTCGTTTGGTCCTGCAGCTGGTTGTAGTTGTAGTACAACCACCACCGGAGAAGCTGATGTAACGTTAGCCGACACAGCGGCCATTCCCAGTGGCAGTGAGTCCAGCAATGAAACTGACACAGTACAGCGGCATCTAGAGCCCAGTACCAGCAGTGATATGATGGTAAGTTAATGTTATGATTGATGCTGAAAGTGAAAATCCTCATTTGGCTAATGCTAGCTTGCTTTTTAATGTAGCAGATGAGGTAATATTAGCTAGCTAGCCTATTTCTAGCTAGCTAGGCTATTGCCTACAGTACATTGTGTGTTCACAGGGACAGCTAATGCATTAGCTAGCTAGCCTATTGCCTACAGTACATTGTGTGTTCACAGAGACAGCTAATGCATTAGCTAGCTAGCCTATTGCCTACAGTACATTGTGTATTCACAGGGACAGGGTAAAATTAACAACATTCACTGACCAAATTCTGGTGAAATATGCAAGCTGCTGGTAGATTTGCTTCACTCATTGACAACGGTAATCTATTTGAACATTATAGCCACTTGACTTGGGCTGGTGAATCAATGAGACTACGATGATTGCTTATACTGTCTTTTGTTTGATTAGCTTAGACGTTAGGTTACCTTATTAATACTACAAATAATAAAGGGTCCATTATTTGTCAACCTGCAACTAAAGTTACTGTCTGGTGGAAATTAGCCTGTTACTGTCTTTAAGACTTTACTTGGTTTACATACATAATAATAACATGGTGGTAACATAATAACGTAACATACTAATCAATACTAATCATTTATGTAGGCTGAAGATGATCCTGCTGCTGACACTGACAGAGTTAGTCAAGGCCAGGATGTCAGTGCCACCCCAGTTGATTATTTCACCAGGCCGATGTCAGGCACATTAGACCTATTCTTCCATTTTCACCCCCAGCAGAAGGCAGACAAGGCTGTAGTGCAGAGGGCTTTTTTTTGCAAAGACGGCACAAACAGGAAATAGCTATCATACAGTGAAGCCAGAGAAGTACTCTTCTGCTCCCTTTGTATGGCTTTTGCTAATCCTAGAGATAGCAACTCCTTCATCACTGGCATGACCAACTTCACACACATACATCAGAGAGTCGAGGAGCATGATCAGAGCCATGCTCACAGAGGTTGCGCTGAGGCATATTTCCTCAGATTCTCAAAAAACACAATTCAGGACCTTCTCATGGGACCTCAGATGTCACGTCACAGAGAGGAAGTCCGCAGGAAGCGTCAAGTGTTGGAGCGCATCATAGATGTGTTGAAGCTCATTGGTCAAAGTGGTTTGAGCTACAGGGGCACGCAGGCGGAGGCATTATATACACAAGATGATGACACCATTGATCATGGTAACTTTTTAGAGATGATTGTTTTGCTGGGAAAATATGATGTGTGTCTCAAGGAACACCTCACTCTCTGTACAGAGAGGGGTTCAGGTGGAGTGGCTGCACCCGTAGGATAGAAAAGGGGGAAGTGACGTCTGACTCAGAGGTTGCACGGCTGTGGAGAAGAACGTTCATTCAGAACCCACATTCTGTTACTGAGTTTAGGCTAGTTAGCTAGCAGGTTTATTGTTCTGGGTGCAGTCACTTTTGCCTCCACTTGCTGTTCAAATAAATGTTGAAAGAAAAAGTAAATCTGTTTACAGTTCTGTTTCATATTGGTGTTGAGAGATGTATCCATAGCTTTAGTCCCTAATTTTGCTCTCCAAATGCACCAGATTGATGCATTTAACTTCAACATTTTAAAACAAATCTTCCCGGGGGAGCTTGCCCCCGGACCCCCCCTAGAGGAGGTGAGGTCCACCACCTGCCCACACCCCCTGTCAAATTGTCTCACCCACATTGAGGATGCTTCCTACCCCCATGTTTTATTCCATGCGTCAAGTCAGGCAAATTGGGTCAAAATGTTATTGCATCAATGATCTGTTAACATTAAAATCACTAAATATATGCTGTAACTATTTTGCTTAGGCAACTCAAGGGCTCAGGTAATGTGATGACTATATGAATAATGGTCCAAAATAACATAAAATGCATAGGGTTTTTTGTTAAGTAACATACTTTCGTCGCCGGCCGGCCGATACATGCCGCGCATTAAGTGGGCCTGTCTGTCAATTAATCCCCGGGCCACTTTTTCCCCCCAGTCCGCCCCTGTGTACTGGCAATGTGTGGGGAATACCGCGAAAATGAACAATAGGTTTATTGATATATATTTTTTATCGATAGTCATTAACTTTTTATTGGACAAAATAGACTCTCCATTAGCAAACGTTTACTCTGTGTTAACGTTATTTTGGTGTGTAAAACTGAGATTACATGTGTAGAGGATTAAATTAATCATGTATTCGTCCCACAACGGAGACATTTACAGTGACATGTTTTTGCCATCGATTATTTTATCATACTGTTCTGTACAGATGAGACTTTGTCATAGATTTATTTATATGTGTGCCTGTTATTATTTTACCGTCCTGTACAGATGAGACTTTGTAATCAGATGTAGCCTATGTATATGTTTCTGTGATTTTATACTGAATGTAAAGTAACTGGAAAGACCTGTGTGTGTGTGTGTGTGTGTGTGTGTGTGTGTGTGTGTGTGTGTGTGTGTGTGTGTGTGTGTGTGTGTGTGTGTGTGTGTGTGTGTGTGTGTGTGTGTGTGTGTGTGTGTGTGTGTGTGTGTGTGTGACTCCTTCTCCAACCTCCCAAACTTTCTTTTTATGTGTGCATTTTACTTGAACTTTATTTCAATGAAATTAGTTGTAATTATTGTCCTACATTTTAATTTGTTTTACAGAGATGTTTCCCAGCTGCCTGGGCCTAGTGGCCCACAGGCGGCGTTTATCCAGCAGCCAGAACATCCATCTGTGCCGGCCCCCAGGTCAAAATCTACTGTGGCTCAAGGGCCTTCACCAGAGCCATCACCACCAAGGACCAGCAGACCAGCATCACTACAGCTGCCTCCATCTCCATCTGCGGCTGCCACCAGGTCAAGATACACCTCAGCACAAAGGCTCCACCACAGCCATCACCTTCAACCCAGCCAGCAAGGAGGTCTCGTGGAGGTCTCGTATAGCACTTGTACACCCCACCTACACAGCAGCCCATGCACCATCACCCCCACCTACAAGCAGCCAGACCCACTGTCTTGGAAGACAGACAAAGACCTTGACACTGTCTTGACATTTATAATGAATAGTTGGTTGAAAGTTCTGATGTTCAATATTGTAAATAGTTAGATTTTCCAGTTTCTTATATTTATATAAATAGTTGGTTGAAAAAAACATATTTATAATAAATTGTTGGTTGAAAAAAAAGGTTGACTGCTCAATTTGTATTTGTACACATCACATGAACCTTGGTATGTAATATAAAGTCCTTATTCAGTCCTAATGTATCTCAGTCCCTGCTGTGGTGAAAGTAGAGTGATAAACACCTATTTTACTCAAAATTTGAATTAATTTTTTTTCATTTTAGACATGAATAACACATGTATATACAGTGTAATTCAAATATTTCACTGCTTTTGTGATCCTAAGACTTTGGTAACCAAATCTAAAACACCAAAACAATTCGATCACATGAGTAAATTTGTGTTTTCACAAAAGATTTGAAGATTTACCGAAAATCGGATGTCACATTTTAAGCTTTTGAGCTACTTATCTCATCAAACATTGCTCTAAGGTGAGCAATATGCATATATAGCAAGACCAGAGATTGTCCTGAACATTTTTGATATGTAACACATGGGGTGCCATGTTAGAAGAAATACATTTAAAAAGTGATTTAAGAAAACATCTAAAAATCGAGAAAATACCCTTAGACTCCAGAGGGTTAATATACCTGGGCGGCCCGCCCAAGTATAGTATATGTGTGGGAAACCCTAGTATATATATTACATGTATTTGTTGTCTTTGTTTTGTATTTATTTGTTGTAGAAGTAACCCTTATTGTACAGTATTTGAATGCATTAATACCATCAACCACAGTTTGAAATGTTGTAATCATTAAATGAGAGATACTTTTGAAATCAAAATAAATGTTGCATTGAACCCCTGTACTTTGTTTTAGTTGCAACACATTATGATAAAGTACTGGGTTTTTGTTTGACAAAGTGGCAAATCTCCTAAATTGTGAAAGTTACACATACTTTTTACGAATTAATTCCCAATACTATCTTGTAAATAATGCTGTCTCTTCTTTTCTCCAATAGTTGTTACAATATACGCTTCTCCTCCTATCTTTTTATTACAGTATTTTAATACAGTATACTTTCTCACACACACACACACACACACACACACACACACACACACACACACACACACACACACACACAAACACACACACACACACACACACACACACACACACACACACACACACACACCCTCTTTAAGCTGATTGAATATTCATGAAGAAGACAAAGTCTGCTCCCAGCCTCTCATTCTCAGAGATCTACAATTTCCAAGTCCTTCTGTTCAAAATGTCATCTACTTGACAGCCCTCAGAGTATTCTACTTCAGCGCTGTATAGTTCCCAGTTAAATGAAAAACTAGATAAATCGTGCATTGTATAATGAATGGGGCTTGTGAGCTCTAAAAGCACAGATAGCAATAACACACTCTCAAGTTTTGTGAATTGCACTTAATGGAATCATGTTTTATGGCCAAAGGATTATGTGGATTATGAATTATCAGACAATTTGTGAGGACAAGTGGATGTACATGAAACGGCATAGATACACGTCATTTGTGAAAGGCTTAGCAAACTATTGAATTTAAACGGATTATGCCAAAGCCAAATATTTGCTGTTATCATGAAACTGTCAGAATAAAGGGGCTTAATCAAGCTATAGGGAGATAGCAAATTACAATTATAAAACAAACCACAGCTGGGGACTCCATGGCAGGGCTTCATATGGCGTTTACTCATTTAACAAATAGCACAACCTTTACCTAAACTGCATTTTATATTACATTTGTAAATGAACCACAGATAAGGGCGGTCATAACAGCTGACAGTAACAAATTGCCATTGTAACAAAACGCTTTTCCAGCCCTTTTATAAGTTTGGTTACTTTTAAATCCTGTTTCCCCCCTAGAATAGTGTTTCTCATTAAGCCTGCTGTTGACACCAATCACACAGACTGCAGGGCTTCTCATTGTTGTGATTTATCTTGCTGCTACCTTGTTATGCTTTTTATCACCTCAACCTAGCTCATGCTAGCGTTGCGGTCATTTTGTACACTGTGTTGGGTGTTAGAGATTTGTGTTGTTTCAGAGAGAGGTCAAATGTTTGTACTTGAATGAATAGAGCATATCGTTAGTCCATCAATCCAAATGCATCATTAATCCAAGGGGGGTATTAGGTTGCAAAGTATTACATATTTGTATTAACACAAGTTCACGTAACGATGTGCAATAAAAGTCCTTTTAGCCACAGGGACAGAGTGTCTGAGGCAAAGGAACGAGGCAGGATTTCCTCCACAGCACAGAGACCCTCTGAAGACTCAGGGTAAGGACATGATGAAGACTCAGACTCATGGTGAAGACATGATGAAGACTCAGACTCATGGTGAAGACATGATGAAGACTCAGGCTCATGGTGAAGACATGATGAAGACTCAGGCTCATGGTGAAGACAGGATGAACACTCAGACTCATGGTGAAGACATGATGAAGACTCAGACTCATGATGAAGACATGCTGAAGACTCAGACTCATGGTGAAGACATGATGAAGATTCAGACTCATGGTGAAGACATGATGAAGACTCAGACTCATGATGAAGACATGATGAAGACTCAGACTCATGGTGAAGACATGATGAAGACTCAGGCTCATGGTGAAGACATGATGAAGACTCAGGCTCATGGTGAAGACATGATGAAGACTCAGACTCATGATGAAGACATGCTGAAGACTCAGACTCATGGTGAAGACATTATGAAGATTCAGACTCATGGTGAAGACATGATGAAGACTCAGACTGGTGAATACATGAAGACTCAGACTCATGATGAAGACATGATGAAGACTCAGACTCATGGTGAAGACATGATGAAGATTCAGACTCATGGTGAAGACATGATGAAGACTCAGGCTCACACAAAGACATGATGAAGATTCAGGCTCATGGTGAAGACATGATGAAGACTCAGGCTCATTATGGAGACATGATGAAGACTCAGACTCATGATGAAGACTCAGACTCATGATGAAGACATGATGAAGACTCAGACTCATGGTGAAGACATGATGAAGACTCAGCCTCACAGTGAAGACATGATGAAGACTCAGCCTCACAGTGAAGACATGATGAAGACTCAGACTCATGATGAAGACTCAGACTCATGGTGAAGACATGATGAAGACTCAGTTTCATGATGAAGACATGATGAACACTCAGACTCATGATGAAGACTCAGACTCATGGTGAAGACATGATGAAGACTCAGGCTCACGCAAAGACATGATGAAGTCTCAGACTCATGATGAATACATGATGAAGACTCAGACTCATGGTGAAGACATGATGAAGACTCAAGCTCACAGTGAAGACATGATGAAGACTCAGGCTCACAGTGAAGACATGATGAAGACTCAGGCTCACGGTGAAGACATGATGAAGACTCAGGCTCACAGTGAATACATGATGAAGACTCAGGCTCACGCGAAGACATGATGAAGACTCAGACTCATGGTGAAGACATGATGAAGACTCAGACTCATGATGAAGACATGCTGAAGACTCAGACTCATGGTGAACACATTATGAAGATTCAGACTCATGGTGAATACATGATGAAGACTCAGACTGGTGAATACATGAAGACTCAGACTCATGATGAAGACATGATGAAGACTCAGACTCATGGTGAAGACATGATGAAGATTCAGACTCATGGTGAAGACATGATGAAGACTCAGGCTCACACAAAGACATGATGAAGATTCAGGCTCATGGTGAAGACATGATGAAGACTCAGGCTCAGTATGGAGACATGATGAAGACTCAGACTCATGATGAAGACTCAGACTCATGGTGAAGACTTGATGAAGACTCAGGCTCACAGTGAAGACATGATGAAGACTCAGGCTCATGGTGAAGACATGATGAAGACTCAGGCTCATGATGAAGACATGATGAAGATTCAGGCTCATGGTGAAGACATGATGAAGACTCAGGCTCATGATGAAGACATGATGAAGACTCAGCCTCACAGTGAAGACATGATGAAGACTCAGACTCATGATGAAGACTCAGACTCATGGTGAAGACATGATGAAGACTCAGACTCATGATGAAGACATGATGAACACTCAGACTCATGATGAAGACTCAGACTCATGGTGAAGACATGATGAAGACTCAGGCTCACGCAAAGACATGATGAAGTCTCAGGCTCATGATGAATACATGATGAAGACTCAGACTCATGGTGAAGACATGATGAAGACTCAAGCTCACAGTGAAGACATGATGAAGACTCAGGCTCACAGTGAAGACATGATGAAGACTCAGGCTCACGGTGAAGACATGATGAAGACTCAGGCTCACAGTGAATACATGATGAAGACTCAGGCTCACGCGAAGACATGATGAAGACTCAGGCTCATTATGGAGACATGATGAAGACTCAGGCTCATGGTGAAAACATGATGAAGACTCAGACTCATGGTGAAGACATGATGAAAACTCAGGCTCATGATGAAGACATGATGAAGACTCAGACTCATGATGAAGACATGATGAAGACTCAGACTCATGGTGAGGACATGATGAAGACTCAGACTCATGATGAAGACATGATGAAGACTCAGACTCATGGTGAAGACATGATGAAGACTCAGGCTCATGATGAAGACATGATGAAGATTCAGGCTCCCGGTGAACACATGATGAAGACTCAGGCTCATGATGAAGACATGATGAAGATTAAGGCTCATGGTGAAGACATGATGAAGACTCAGGCTCACGCGGAGACATGATGAAGACTCAGGCTCATTATGGAGACATGATGAAGACTCAGGCTCATGGTGAAGACATGATGAAGACTCAGGCTCATGGTGAAGACACGATGAAGACTCAGGCTCACGCAAAGACATGATGAAGATTCAGGCTCATGGTGAAGACATGATGAAGACTCATGATGAAGACATGATGAAGACTCAGGCTCACAGTGAAGACATGATGAAGACTCAGGCTCACGCGAAGACATGATGAAGACTCAGGCTCATTATGGAGACATGATGAAGACTCAGGCTCACAGTGAAGACATGATGAAGATTCAGGCTCATGGTGAAGACATGATGAAGACTCAGGCTCACGCGAATACATGATGAAGACTCAGGCTCACGCGAAGACATGATGAAGACTCAGGCTCATGATGACGACATGATGAAGACTCAGGCTCATGGTGAAGACATGATGAAGACTCAGGTTCACAGTGAAGACATGATGAAGACTCAGGCTCATGATGAAGACTTAGGCTCACAGTGAAGACATGATGAAGATTCAGGCTCATGATGAAGACTCAGGCTCACGCGAAGACATGATGAAGACTCAGGCTCACGCGAAGACATGATGAAGACTCAGGCTCATGATGAAGACATGATGAAGACTCAGGCTCATGGTGAAGACATGATGAAGACTCAGGTTCACAGTGAAGACATGATGAAGACTCAGGCTCATGGTGAAGACATGATGAAGACTCAGACTCACAGTGAAGACATGATGAAGACTCAGGCTTACAGTGAAGACATGATGAAGACTCAGGCTCATGGTGAAGACATGATGAAGACTCAGGCTCACAGTGAAGACATGATGAAGACTCAGGCTCACGCGAAGACATGATGAAGATTCAGGCTCATGGTGAAGACATGATGAAGACTCAGGCTCACGGTGAAGACATGATGAAGACTCAGACTCATGATGAAGACTCAGACTCATGCTGAAGACATGATGAAGACTCAGGCTCATGGTGAAGACATGATGAAGACTCAGGCTCATGATGAAGACATGATGAAGACTCAGGCTCACGATGAAGACATGATGAAGACTCAGGCTCACGATGAAGACATGATGAAGACTCAGGCTCATGATGAAGACATGATGAAGACTCAGGCTCACCGTGAAGCGGCGTTTCCGCCAGGGGGGCGTCTTGCCGTCATTTGACGCCCTTATTCAGCTCGGGACGCCCTGAACTCGAGCAGAGGGCGTCCAACAATATTAATAATTCGAGAGAAGATCGAGAGTTTTTATCGCTTGAAAAGACGAAAAGGTAAAAGGACAATCCCTCTGTTTTAGAGGCAAAGGAGTCTGGTGGGAATCTTTTCGGAGTATTGAAGATCGTTTCCCCCGACATCGGCGGAACGTGCGCGATTTGGACGCGATGAGCGGTGCTAGTGGAGCACGCGCGTGAGCTGCGAGCACCAGAGCCTCGAGCACCAGAGCCTCACAGCGGCAAAACTGAGGCTCCGTGGTAAACTGTGGTAACATGAAGAGCCGTTTGGGAGCCGAAAGAGCCAAATGATCCGGCTCACTAACGTAAAAAGACAGTATCTTTAAGGGACGGTTCAGGTCAAAATTCAAGCACCCCCCCCCCCCCCCCCCCCGCTCTCGGGGTGGACGCCCTCTCAGCCCTGGTCTGGCGGAAACACTGCCGTGAAGACGCGATGAAGACTCAGGCTCATGGTGAAGGCATGATGAAGACTCAGACGCATGAACCAGAGGAGGTACTGTAGTCCCTCCTCTGGTTAGTTACACCTGTGTATGACACGAAAGTCAGAGAATAGCCAGGAGTTTCCAGATCACCCCAGTACTCTACTATTCCAACAAGCATCTGTTAAGGACTTTTTTCTCTTTATTCAACACGTTCTCACTCCCAACCCGTCACATGTTGACGGTCGGTCAGGGCCCCTCCCCGTCACTCTATTACGGACAGGGTACCCCTTGAGTCAGTTTTCAACGGGCAGGGCGTCTCATAGACTTTCATAGACCTCCCATAGCGTTGATAATAGACGCCATGAGAACGCTCCCCGACGTTCGGTTGTTATTGTCAATATCTATATAATAATTATTTATTTTTTAATAGTCACACTCGATTTCGTCGATTTTCTTGCTGCCCCAGCTGGTTGACACCTCTTATAGCAGAAACAAAGGCTACATTAATGTATTAAATCGATGTTAATCCATGTGTGTGGTTGTGGAATTAACGGACGTGCCAGGCAACGCAATAATTTACAAACTCTTCAACTACAACCCTAATTATATTTTAAAACATTTTAGAAGGCCTCACGAAATACTTTAATGTAAATTTAAATTTAAATGTGAAGGGATGTGTGTAATGTGGTGATTGACATTATTCACCCACGGATCTATGGGTTGGGGTATTGTTCCGCACGGACATTTTAGTTAACCGGACTTCCTGTTGATGTGAAATCCGAAAACATTTTTAAAAAAAAAACTTTATTCCGAGTTTGCTTGCTTTTCTCTTTGGAGGTAATCACATAACGGCATTGTAATACACGGTTAGGCTGCATTAAATATTACATATCTGCCGTAGTTCTTTATGTATAGAGCCCTGATGAGAAGACTTCTAGACAAACATGAGGAACTGCCGCCAAAACTGAAAACCTGACGCGGATCATAAATATATCAGCAATCAAGCAAAATCTTACATTTCTCTTCACAATATAAGTCTCTTTGCAGTATCAATACTAATTCGGCTGACTTTTATATTTGATCCAATCGGTATATTGGTATATGTACACCGCAAGGGTGCACAGCTGAAAGAAAGGGACACCTGGACGTTATTGAAATGTATTTGTATTATTAGATATTAATAGGAGACACAGACAGACAAACTAATAAGGCTTTATTTAAACATTAAAGAATACTTTAGGTTAAGGTCTTATTTTGAATAAGAAAAAAGCTTTGGGGGTATAGATATTAAGCCTGACAAAGTACTAATATATTGCTTTCCTGCAATGTTAACTACTGTATGTTTAAGCACTTATTTGAACTGATATTATACATATGTATTATACTCTTATAAGATGTATGTAGATAGTATAAGAAATGTGCAGAATACAACAGTTTAATGGTGGAGGTATACACACATATTGATAGATGTCTTGTAATGCACTGATGAAGTTTTTCATCTCCGACCTTGTCAAGTATTGAACATTCAATAAATAAAGAACACAGAATTATTAAATATAAAACACAGAATGTGTGTGATTATACTAAATGATTTACAAATATAAACACCACTGCATATTTACAACTCTTACACATGCTAATGTAACGCAAATGTTTCCAACTTGGGATCAATAAAGTATATCTTATCTTAAGATGATCGATGGCTACTGCCATATTTGCCTCTGAACCTTGACAAGTGCATGTTGCAGGCTTATCAATGAACAACAGGAGGGGTCACAGACATAAGACCAGCTGTTAAATAAAGCTCTTCTGACCTTAGCTGGCATGTGTGTATATATATGAATGCTGCCCATTATGGGCACAAGCACTTTTCACCCATTTATTAATTATATGTTTTAAATGTGAGTGTTTCCTACCCCCTAAACCTCCAGGGATGTACACAGTTTAATACTGGGAACTTCTTATTATGGGAAATACGAAAACGTCTTTTAAAACTACAATTCCCAGCAGAGACGTGCCATAGATAGAGAACATGTTGCGAAACACACAATAGCCAGCATGTGTAGTTCTGGGGACGGGGAGGGGGGGACGGGGTGGACCCGTTCAAATCCAGTTTTGGACAGTCTGCCGTGGTTCCATCCCATTTCAAGTGCTGTTCGAGGCTCGGCGTAACCCTCGGAGCACACTCAAACATCCAATCACAGAGCTTGAGGGCTATCACGGGGTTTGTCAAGCGAAGCGGAGAGAATACTTACTTCCGGGTGTAAAATTCTCTAAAGCAACTACTATGAGCTGCTCCGACCCTCGGTCCTGACGGACTCCAACTTGTGTTTATTAATCAAACAAATAAATAAACACAAGGATAATGATGTGTTATTGTTGAGTAAATAACAGTGTGTGGTTTAGAAAAGAATACAAAATTAGAAGGAAAAAACGATGAAACCATACAGATTTCAGTATTCTGAGCCCCTACTCTCCCCATAACTGACGGCAACAAAAGTCCGACATTATTCAATTAAAATAAAGAAGTAAAAACAATAAGTGTGGCTTGATATTGAGTTAGAAAAAGGTTGATAAACGCTGTGAGAATGGATCTGCGGAGAGCATTTCGCCACAATTCCAACTCGTCTATTACCAACGTTCAGGGAGCTCTATGCAAGTCAATGGGACGCCCTGCCCGTTGAAAACTGACTCAAGGGGTACCCTGTGCGTAATATGGTGACAGGGAGGGGCCCTGACCGCCCGTCAACATGTGACGGGTTGGGAGTGAGAACGTGTTGCTTTATTGCCAGCAGCAAGGCAACAAAGCTTCTGTGTCAAATATGCAAAGCTTAGGTCATTTTGCTATGCATGCAGGGTAAAAAAGTAGGGCCCATGGTGGAAAAGGGGCCCATGTCCAGGGCCTTTTTTTCAGTTAATCCCAATCCATCGGATGCGGCCGCCTTTAGAAAAAGCTCTGTACACAACCTCTTTTTTCTGAGGGCACTGTCTTTTTATGAGGGTTAGGGTGTTCCACTCCGAACGCAAAACATGGTTAAGCACAGTGGTCAGTAAGCAGTGTGGATTTCAGCAGGCAAACAGACATGTGTGTTAAATCAATGTAAAGGTTCATTATCCCAAAGCAACGATTACAGTTAACATTGCTTAGGTGGTCAGATAACTTGCATGTTAATGCAATCCTTAAAAATAAACAGAAACTGACTCTGGGTAGGGGAAGGGGGACATCAATGAGAAAGCTTCCTTTCCTAGGCTTACTTGAGGCCTAGTGAAAGCTGGTGTCCATCCACTCATGGTCGCCACTTTAGAACAGTGGTTCCCAACCTGGGGGGGCGCCAAAGATCGCAGTGGGGGCGCCAGGCCTCAGATGATTTGAGGCCAAATATCATATTTATATTTTTTTTTTTTTTTTTTTTTTTTTTTTTTTTTACATATAATTGTAACGCAATACATGATTGTCACTAAAAGCCTTGTCTCTACATTACAATAAAATATACAAAATAATTGATTAATTAATTTGAATACAAATTCAAGTTAGTAGCTAAAGGCATAAAAAGACAGAAATGTATAATTCTTTCTTTAATAGAAATGTTTCTTCTGCGCGTTAAGTGTCCAAAACGGGCTTGTCTGGATAAGCGCATTTTTAAAACATAGTCATTGTCCATGCCGGTTTCAGTTGGATTATTTGACACAGTTGCTCCGATCGGTCTCCTCCATTTTGTAGATTATTTACGACTTTTGAATCCACATAAACACATCGGCAAAATCCGGCTTACTTTGAGCATGTGTTTTAAACAGTTTAATCCCTTTGTGAATTGTTTCCACTTCCGCCGTCCTTTAATTTCTTCATACAGCGGGAATCCAAATGAATGAATCCTGAGTCCAATAACCATCAAAGTCACTCCAATAGTGCTCCTTAATTACGCTTTCATCCTCCTTTAGCAAAATACATCATTCGTCCAGTTTGTGACAGTAGTTGTAGCATTTTGAGACTTTGAAACTTTAATTACCGCTATTTCGCAACTTCCAACAGGAGTCATTTGGGGGGGCTCTTGGGAAAAAAGGTTGGGAACCACTGCTTTAGAAGTACGACAGTACTTGTTGCTAAAAGGTACATGTTGATAAGTATGTGCTGTACACATGGTGATGCCACACACATTGCCATTGGTCTGAAATCTCAGCCACCACAATAACTTATCAGCTCACTTTTTTATCGACCCTTCATGAACACCTACATTCATAAATATAGCACTGCATTTTCAACATTCCAGAAAAACATGCCAGTCCGGGCATCTTAGAGATCAAGACAACACCACACTATCCTCAGATGGATTAATCGTCTATTTTAAAGATTCATCACTTTGCATAATGAAAGGTTCCCCAGGCCTCAAAGGGATTATTACCTGTGTTGTAGATTTATTTTAGAATTACTATGTGATCTGGTGTTCAAAGATTCATCTTCTCCTGGCCAAAAGTCTGATTCATTATGAAAGTCCATTACATAGGACACTCACTGGTCTTTACAATGTGAAGCCAGATCCATTGGGGAAATGAGACAGGGTTGCATTGGCTTAACCAAGTTGCTTATTTTCTTTAATACGTCAAAACTTTGATACATGTGTTGAATCAATGTGTACATGATATTTGGATCAAAGCAAACCATGGGAATAATCATCTGCATCTTAGAATTGACAGCTCTATATTTGTAGATTGCATTGGAGATCAAAGCGATGGCGGAGACACTCACACCTAAAATAAATAAATCTGAAGACGTCAATCCTTTGAAACAGATCAGATGTCGTAAAACAAAGAGGCTGAGTATTTCTCACATCTCCACATTCTGATGGGCAGAACCGTGACACAGAGACACATTTGCTGCCCTCTGGATCCTTCTTTCACTGAGCAGGGCCTTCCTCTGTCTGCCAGTCCTTTCATCACCGTGCAAGATGAAAGTGTCAGGGTTCCAAAATGGTGAAAAGGTCAGCAAATTAACACATTGTTGCCGCAAAGTCAATACACCACAGAAATGAAAGGAACATTTTAAGAAATAGGGGACACTAAACGCAGTGCATCCAATGCTACCGCTCACTCTCTTATAACTCATTCACACCAACGCAACTCCGGTTCAAGCTTCGTGCTAGAGCTTTTCAGGTTCAGAACCGGTTCTTCGGTTTAGCTCTGGCTCTTTTCACACCGCCCAGAGTCCGACTGGCGCTGCGTCATTGCGTCATGACGTAACCGTTTGCGTGCCTGCTTCATAAAGCCAAACCGTGCGGAAACCCCTCACAGCTCACACCGACAACAACAATGGCCGATTGTGCTCCAGCTTCCTCTATACCTCTTTGGAAGACCAGATTCCCAGTAGGTAGCTGGTCTCTTCAGTGGACCACTGCTGCTTGTTAACTTTCTCCATCGTTGTGTTCAAACTGGATAAAACGCAGGCTTTTTGTATTTGTTCAGGCCTCGACGTAAGCGTGACGTATGTGGTGCTTTTGCTCCAGCCGGACAATTTTTTGGTGCTTGAAACAAACCGGATTCCGGAGCTAAGAGGCTGCTCCGCTGCGGTGTGAACAGGAAAACCCGGTGCTTTTCAAGCTCCAGCTCCGAACCGGCCCTGAAACACCGTTGGTGTGAATGAGGTATTAGAATCTACAGGAAGCACAATACTTTAGTAAAATAAGGTTTTCAACAGAGAAACATGCCAAAATAAATGAAGGAATAATTAAGGGGGTGGATGTGAAAAAGGGCACTGGCACTTCCAACGGAAGTGTTTCGACACCAACGCTTCTGCAGGGAATTTTAGCCTGGACAGCTGTACCATAATTGTATTTGACATTAAAGACAAAACAAAAATATTTTACAACAATTAGAAGCACACAAATTAAAGGCTACAACATCAGAATGTCAAGATGTATCCAAAGAACATTTGAAAAACGTGCTTCTAACCTGTACTTCGATGTGAACCAAGAGTCCTCGAGGATAGCTGTGTACGAACAGTACGGTACTTGGGTGGGTCAGTCTGACATGCAGAATCTGTCATCACAGGTAATCTGCTGGTAGCATGTGAGGTGCTGGCCTGTAAAGAAGAAAACATAGTTAGAACAAAATCATCTAAACTTAGTATTCAGGATGAGAAAATACTATTTGGATAAATATAGTCTGAAATCCCAAAAGATGGGGCTTAAAACTCTCTATTTAGCAAAGCTCTTTGCTTAGCCTTTTCCAATCTGAGTTAGTTTTGAACCGTAACGTGCATGCTGTGTTTCTGACTCAATACAGATTATGTGTTGGAGAAGGGCTGAGCTCAGTAGACTGACTGTAATGAGTGCTAGCCACTAATTAGCCTGTTGCTAGGTAAGGCCTCGTCAACAACAACAGACCAACAGGGCTTTAGCTCTGTTTTACTCGTGGTGTGTTTCCCCCCTCGCATACGCACAGTGTTGTATCCTAACACACCCCCATTTATATTCATGTGCGCAAACAAGTAAACACACAAAAGCTTTTACATATAACGCTGCATAAAACGGCATGTCTCATTAGCGTAGCGTAGCTTACAGATCGATGATATCTGATCGTTCTTACAGACTACAATCACAAAAGCTTTTACATATAACGCTGGAAAAAACGGCACTTACCTACAGAAGATTACGTTTGTTATTATAACTTACTCAATATGATTTTAGAGGATACAAAATACTAATAAATAGGAGAATAAATACTTGTGTTATCGGCTAGGGCGTGGCTTTACAGCCTTCACACAGATCGCCATTACGGCAGTATGTCTGAACATGTTAGCAAATGCCTGATAATTAAAATAAAAGACAAAGCAAAGACTGCGGAGCGTACAAAATAAAATATTACAAAAACATATAAACACCTAACCGATTACTATTTGGGTTTGAGGCGACATTGATACGGCGAAGCTACATGCTACATGCTACAAGCTAGAGATAGCTTTATCAGGAAAAACACCGCTAAATAAAAACGTACAGCTTCAAAATTGGATGTGTCCTCACTGGCCTGGTCCCGGATGGTTGGTATTGATCCCGGGTTTAGCATTAGTTTGGAGGCATATCCGTGTTGGACTTGAGACAAGTTCATAAACATGTCCGTGGTAAAATGTTTGGAACACACCAACAGAAATCTGCCGGGGTCTTCTGGCACATGTCCCTTGAAAATGAAGTCTAGCCACAGATTATTTTCTTTTTCCACTGATGGCATTGCATGCAGTCCCCTGTCCCGAGTCTTGCAGCCAACAACAGCACAACGTTTAACTGGCTTAGACATCCTGGCAAGAGCAGGCAAAAACACAGATGTGACTGGGGTTGATTTAGCCTGCCGATAGCCTATATGCGAATGAGAGGTTTGGCAATGCACATGGCCGTGGCTCATTCCCCTGATAGGTGGAGAGTTGACCAATAAGCGGAGCACCTCTTTGTGACGTAGAAAAGTGTTGAAATCTGGATCCGTTTTTTTCAGATCTGTTGCAGCCCCTTTTTTAGAGATTTGGCTAAGGAGGAAAATAGAGAGGGTTGTGTTTTCTGACACTTGGTGAGTTCCCTGGAACACCGGGGACACATATTCATGTGTAAAAGACGTACAAAGGTGCATTTTGGACTACCTATGTTGCAAATGTATTATCTTTTCAATTTACACACAGCATCTATTGCATGTCTGTCCGTCCTGGGAGAGGGATCCCTCCTCTGTTGCTCTCCCTGAGGTTTCTCCCATTTTTCCCTTTAAACTGTGGGTTTTCTCCGGAAGTTTTTCCTTGTACGATGTGAGGGTCTAAGGACAGAGGGTGTCGTATTGTCATACTGATATTTTGTACAAACTGTAAAGTCCACTGAGACAAATGTAACATTTGTGATATTGGGCTATATAAATAAACATTGATTGATTGATTGATTGATTGATTTTGCACTTTAAGGTAACTTCAAAATCCTTGTTGACAATTTCTGTTTTTACAAACAGAAAAAAGATGCGAGCCATCAAAATGCAGAAATATACAGCGGGGGGTGCTACGGGACTGTCTGCGTGCGCATCTCTCCCAGATGAGCTTAACATTTTTTTTTCGAGAGATTTTGTAGATTTGTATTGAGTGCATTTATTTCTATGGGGTTCACAAAAACCATGGGTAAGAGGAGTTGATAAGAATTTTATGTAAAGGTTATAATTTTTTACCAACAGCTTCAGCAATTCTGGGAGCTTCAGCAATTCTGCAGTAAACACTGTAAAAAAAATCGTAAAAAAACGGTCAAATGACTGGCAGCAGCGGCTACCAAACAAAAATTATTAAATTACAACCTGTCCTCCAAAAAACGACCAAGTAGGTCGATTGTTCAGCAGCTTATTACGACCTATAGTCACGTTTTAAAGGGGACCTATCATGCAAAATGCACTTTTGTACGTCTTTTATACATGAATATGTGTCCCCGGTGTGTCAGGGAACTCACCAAGTGTCAGAAAACACAACCCTCTCTCTTTTCCTCCATACCCAAATCTCTAAAAACGGGGCTGCAACAGATCTGATACAGACTGATACAGATTTGAAATTGTTCTGACGTCAGAAACGTGGTGCTCCGCCTATATGGCCAACTCTACACCTATCAGGGGAATGAGAGGTTGCGTGGCATGGTAACAGCATGGTAACAGCATGGTAACAGCATGGTAACAGCATGGTAACAGCATGGTAACAGCATGGTAACAGCATGGTAACAGCATGGTAACATGACGCTCGCGCCTCGCCCCCCTCCTTTGCAGGGGGGTGTGGTCAGCTGCAGCGCATTTGTCACAGAATCAGCCCTTGTGAAGACAGGGCTGGAATACAGCAAATAGAGCGAAATGAGGCATGGCTAAAATGCATGATCTGTTTGGTATTTTGAAAAAAAAACTTCACATACATGTTTTATATAGGTATGGCCCTACAATATATTATTCAAATATAGCATGATAGGTCCACTTTAAAGTTTAGCCCCTCTAGTGGTCGTGTAAGAAACAACAATTTGCGGCATATGGGCTGATGATCCCGTTGATTGCAAACGCTCCGGAGGGTCGTATATTCACAAATAACCCTCTCTGGAAAATCCTAAATTGTAGAAAAGTTTGGCCATTAAAATGCTTTAATGCTTTTTGATTTGATTTCTAGCGAGAAGTGTATATTGTACTTTTAGAATCTACGTCCAGTGGATGTGTAGGATCTATAGTTTGATAGATATTACGAAGATAATTTGAGGTCTCGCCAGAAGAACGTGTATATACCACGTCTTTCCCCCTATTAATTTCTATTGACGGCAGTGTCCATGTAAGGCGTCAACCCTCACGGGGTGAAAACAGTTTTTCCGGTCTCAAAGTTTTCATAATAAAACCGGAAGTATTCCCCTCACTGTCAAATTATTTTACAGTGATATCTGCAGTACTCATCCACTAAAAAACATCAGTTTATCCTTGTTAATTACACAACATTGATTGGTTTAAATCGGGTACAATGCAACCTTCGATTCGGAGAAACAAATAGTTTTTCGGAGTTTAGGATGGCCGAAGACACTACACTACCCATAATCCTCAGCTATCATTTTGGACTACAACATCCGCTTTGCTTGACAAACCCCATGATTAGTCCTCAAGCTCTGTGATTGGATGTTTGAGTGGCAGTGCGCCAAGGTTACAGCGAGCGTCAAACAGCTCTTTGAAATGGAATGAAACCATGGCAGACTATCCAAAACTGGATTTGAACCCCCAAAGCTTTTTTCTTATTCAAAACTTAAAGTATTCTTTAATGTTTAAATAAAGCCTTATTAGTTTGTCTGTTTTGCACATCCTCCTGTTAATACAGATGTAGCACCTCATTTCAGACTCCAGCTTACATCTTCCTGCCTACGACCTGCCTAAGACCAGTATCGAGGAATGTTAAGCCCTCCCACTATTTTCCAAGAGGGCGTTGCCAGATTTTCAATTTCAGGTTTTAACCAGGAGATGGCGCTTCATTCACAAATACAGAAAGACAAGTTTCATGGACTTGCAGTTGTGTTTTGAACTCATCAATATTTTAGATCAACTAAAGTATATCTAATCTTGTAATTCAATAATATATAGTCTTTATATATTAAATAATCATAATAATGTAAATGTTTACATTACACTTCTTTATTTGTTATGCTCATACTTTTACCTTTACAATCGCTTGCTTTAATATGCAGTATATTTTTTGTATATTTTTGTGTTTGCTTCCTCCTGCTCCCTTTCGGACACATACTGTATGATTTATTATTATTATTAATATGAAGATATTATTAAGATAAGATGTTACTTTATTGATTGAACATTTTAGTTTAGAATGTGCTGTCCCACGGTAATTCAGAAGGCTCACAGGTCACATTCTGACCATTATTTAAAACAATAGGTGCTTTCACACCGTCTACAGTTTGATTTGTAGAGGGAGCTCTGTGGTTGAATGGCCAGTGATTAGGTGTGGCGCATTTATCATAGGTGATCAGAGCTAACTGCCTGCCGTCAGATTTCATTTAAAAAACAGGTCTAATTTTAAGACTATTTCTGCGCTCATAAAGAATGATAAGAATAAGAATAATGCGTATTGAACTGGTTAATTAGTGAGTTTATTTAACACTAGAACCGCCAATCGGGTCAATTTGTGTGGTGTGTTTGTGCAATGTAGGGTTGGGTACCGAGAACCGGTTCCGGTTCGGAACCGGTTCCAACATTTCGATTCCAACGGCATCATTTAGAAATGTGAATTTCGGTTTCGCTTTTCAATGCCTGAGGAAATGTTTCTCGCCGCTCTCCGTAGCCTACTCTATGACTGCGGCGGGGCGGGAAAAATGTAGCGTTGTACCTACACTTCCTACAGCATAGCCATGTTCGCCTAGGGCGCCAGATCTGTGGAGGCGCTGCGCTGACAGCTCTGGGAGGGAAAAAAAATGTTTTGACCGTTGGTGCTCATCCTAATTTTTGGCCTTGATGTAACAACATTCATAATTAAGTAAATGTAACACCCTTTTCATCCCGGTTACACTTTTCATTTGCTCTGTACGATGGGCACTGTAAGTGATGAAAATGGGGGATGTTGGCTTATCTGGGACCCGCAGCTCACAGCCAAAGTTCGAGTGAGCGTGGGAGCGAGCGAGGGAGAAAGGGAGGGCGCTGTTGTTATTAGCATCTGGTGCTAGCTGCTCTAACGGATATTAGAATCAATCAATCAATGTTTATTTATATAGCCCAATATCACAAATGTTACATTTGTCTCAGTGGTCTTCACAGTGTGTACAGAATATCAGTATGACAATATGACACCCTCTATCCTTAGACCCTCACATCGTACAAGGAAAAACTTCCAGAGAAAACCCACAGTTTAAAGGGAAACATGGGAGAAACCTCAGGGAGAGCAACAGAGGAGGGATCCCTCTCCCAGGACGGACAGACGTGCATTAGATGCCGTGTGTAAATCGAAGAGATAATACATTTTACAGCATATAGACCGAATGTTAGGAAATGCATGTGTCTGTAATAAGAAGATGAATCTACGAGGATGTCAGCTACAATCCTGTGGAAGCCATCAGGGAAGCAGCATGACGAGACCCAAGGCAGGACCGCAGAGACACGTTCAGCCACGACCCGAAGTCCACGACTTAATCCAGAACTCAGGATAGAGGATCCAACATAAACATAACTAACACATATGACGAGACACAACAGTCAGTGACTGCAGAGTTGGGATGTCGACTGTTCATTATGCGAGTAAAGACGTGTAGCCCTGTTAATGTGGCACGGTTTATAACAAGCGCAAAAAAATGCCACGACAAGATCAGAGACCAGTATTGTCAACATTTGTTATTTGTTGTTAGACGCTTTTATCCAAAGCGACTTACATACATTCAGTACTGTGGACAATCCCCACAGGAGCAATTAGCAACAGAAATCTCAGCAGCAGATGAAAAGAGAAGAAAAGAGCCAAAGAGAAGGGCTGGGAAAAACTGGAAGAACCACACTACTATGTGAAAACGTGATTTTGGATGGATAACAACAAAAAAAGAGAGGTGGCACATACACACAGAAAATGGATTTGATGTCATTTTTGTAAACAGAGATAAATGGTGTGTCAGTGTCATGGACAGATAATGCATTTCAGGGTCAAGGCACACATCAGGGACTCTGACGGTGCATTCATAATCACCAGCATGAAATAATGGATGCGTTTAGCTAAACAGAGTGCAACAAACAGAGAGAGGAAATATGGTAAGAGAATATAGTGGAAATATATATATAACTAAGAATGTGCGGTATATCATAAAGTCTATTCTTAAAGAATGATAAACATAGTGCATTTATTCAGGTAATGGGCTTGTACCTAATCATATGGGATACTTTTATTATGGTTGGTAGAATTTGAGGCATGGTGTTAGTCAGCCAAGTGTGAAGTGGCCCTTATTTCAGTCAGTATCTGTAAATGCCATTCCTGGCATCTAGAGTGGTGGTAAATGCCAGGAATGGTGGTATTTCATGGTATACCACCATCAAATCATAACATGGTATTCTGCTACTTAAGTTTGTAGTTGGAGTTTAGCTGACAGAGAAGACAGGAAGTCTGAAGCACACAACTCGAGCATCATTCAAAAACAACGTCATGATGGCATAGAGCAGCACTCTGTCGCAGATCTACACGAATCACACCAATGACCTATTTTGGATCCAAAACGGGGAATTTCGCCGACAGGTGACACGTTTGCATCCCTGCTAGTAAAACACAATGGTAAAAGTTAATATTCGGGATAATGAGTATACTCGTCAAGCTCTTGCTTATTATTGTTAGGTTTTGAGGCCAATGAAGAATCCCAACTGCTGTTAATAGCTCGTCCAGGCCTAATGGTCGTCACCACTTTCAGGCTTAGCAGCAAATCCCTCGGCCTGCGTGGAAAAAGAGCCTCTGAGTTCCTGCGGCTTCCCGGTGCGCATTTTGCGGACTGTAAATAATTGCTACATCCCAGCCATTATAATTTGAAATTATGACTTGCCTCTAATGGATAATTCAATGTGAGGATCCCTAGTTGACCAGAAGGAAATGTGTTGAATTCTGAGCACATGATCAACAGGCCTGTCCATTTGTTGAGGTAAAAATAGTTCAAATCTAGGAGTCCAACTTAAAGGGGACCTATCAGGCAAAATGCACTTGTTGTCTTTTCTACATAAATATGTGTCCCCGGTGTGTCAGCAGTGGCGAACCGTGTCTATCACAACTGGACCTTCTGTAGACACACCCCCCGCCGCCCCTCCCCCCCCCTTCCGCGGCATTATAATGTCCGTCTTTTCACTGAATTGTCGTCTTGAAAAGGGTACTCACAACAATTCCGCAACAACTTCATCTTCACCTGTTGCACTTGTCATTTCAACGTTAAAAACAATAAAACGGCATGAATTGCTTCGTCGCATTCATCTAGATCCTCTGTCTCGAGCCAGTGAACTAGCGGGCCTTCTAGAACACTCTGGAATCGAGGGGAACTCTGAAAGAACACGCCCATTGGCTACAAATCAATATATGATTGGTTGATCAAACTGTCAGTCCAAACGTACGCTCTCATTCAGTGCAACGGCCAGGGCATTCTATCAAGGATGTAGAATACCTTGGTTGAAGGATATTCTACCCAGAGACCCAGAACAAGATCTGATTGGTTGCTTTCTTTTCTAACACAAAACCACTGAAATGCATAGTGCATGGTCCGAGAAGGACAAACAAATCAACGTAACACTGTAATATTACAGATCAACAAAACAGATACAATTCTCATTTATTCATTTTATATACATTTTATTTATATAATTAAATCGATTTTTTGTTTGTTTTATCTGAGTGTTCCAGGGTATTCTCTGAATACCTTGGGTCCTGACGGTTCGCCACTGTGTGTCAGGGAACTCACGCAGTGTCAGAAAATAAAACCCTCTCTCTTTTCCTCCGTACTCAAATCTCTAAAAACGGGGAACAACGGAGCTGATCCAGATTTGCGTCCGATATGACGTAATATCTGAAATGTGGACCCACGGCCCAATCAGAAACGTTGCTATCAGAAACAATGCCCGACTGTTTTGGACGTGATATGGTCGGTGTTTACATTAGCATCGCTAACACTCAGAGCTAACCTGTACTGGAGAGCGTGTGTGAAGAAGCAGGAAATACAAAGGAACTCACCTTGTGGTATAACCGGCAAGAGAGAAAGCCTTTGAGCTCCAAACTGTTTCAGAGATAATCCTTGATAATCCATGATATGGCGTTTCATCACTGCAGTATTTAGTTTAGACAGTAGCTGCCGGTAGAATCTCCCGCATGAGCTCAGACCCCTCCTTCTTCTTTTTTTTATCAATTTCTTTTTTTTTTAAGCTTTATACCCAAATCAGCACTTTTGAAACAGGAAGTGAAGTAGAGGGATATGAGGCATGGCTAGAATGGGTGATCTGTTTGGTATTTGGAGCAAAACACTTCATAGACATGTTTTTTATATATTTTTATTAGGGCTGTCAAGTTAACGCGTTAATAACGTTAAGCGTTATAATTGCAAAAAAAATGTATGCCACTAATTATTTTAACGCGATTAACGCATGTGATTTTTTGTCCTCGGCCGCCCCGTAGTTTCAGAGCGCATCGAGTTTAAAATACCATCTACAAGCTGATGCTGACAGCCCCGCTCCTGCCGCCTGCTTGCTGCAGACCACACTTCCACGCTCACCGGCAGGCACCGGCTGGCCATCAGCATTCGGCCGGCCTGTGGAAGTCCCTCCCTACTCTGTCGCCATCATACGTAATTTGTTTTTGCTGAAGCTTTCTGCAGATATAGTGGAATCTTGGTTATACTGATTCCTGGCTATGTGTGGGAGTTAAGCTCACCCACACGGCCAAGGTCAGAGTCTCAGTAACTCACTGTCTTCTTACTGCGTCTACACCTGGCTTTGCTACATTAGTATTGCAAGCTGAAAACTTTCTTCTGACTATTCCCTTTGTTGGTATCTAACCCATCAGAACCTAGGATTAGTGATTGTGTCTATTTATTTTTAGTCATAGCAATCTCATGAGCACAATAAGCATATAATGTAATAATAAGAATCCCTCTTGTCATGTTATATAAAGGTAGACTCCACAAATCCCTCCTTTCACACCTTTTAAGGTGTGAATCTAATCTACGTCTATTTTTATTTTTGACTGCGTCTCTAGTGTAAATTATGAATCTCTGTAAATTATAAATGGTGTGTTTATTATTTCTAATATTAATGTTTTCTATATTAATTGTAGACCTCCTTATTGTCCAGGGCAGCTTCAGAATCTTAATACTTGGCCTGTGCAAACTAAATAAAACTCCAACATCTTTAGGTGAACTAAATCACATATTTCAATAGCTCTGAATTTCTGATGAGCATCTGTGTTATTCTTAAATCAAATCCTTGAAATCCTATTTAAAATATATATAATAATGAACTACTCATGTTTCTGGTAAAGACACACACTAATGTTATGTTATTCAACATCTACTAAAATCATGATACTGTCAAAGTGAATGATTTTCTTAGTGTCTGTCCTGTAAGGATAAATCCCATCAATTGCATCTGGCAATACTGCTTCTATCCTGTCAGTGCTCAGCTGATGTCTTTCTATTATGAATTTAAATTGCCCTTGTGAAACTAGTCTTGTGTTCATTTCTATCCCCATAATGACCTAAACAATAAAGTCTATGGCTTTTACTTCTAATTATTTACCAGGCTAGAGTAAGGATGTTGTCTAAATTAATTATGTCTCATTACATTACTATATTTTAGCTTAACTTAACTGTAATATGTTCATTCTACATTTCAAACCCCACTTACTCCAATATCTGTTCAAAAAAATCCACATTACAAAATTGTTTCATCATCACAGGTCAATTTCTTTGGTATTCCCATTCTGGACTTACATCTCTCACAGTAGCCCCTTGGCCACTGCTTCTGCATCTGCGTTACCTGTTATAACTCAATCAATATTAGAAACATGTCAACATTCATCAAACAGTATCTTATAGACATGGAGCAGGTTCATTCTAAAACTGTCAATGAATGGTCAGATTGAACATCCGAGTTGGGGCGGCAGGTTCCTTTCAGTCCCTAAATGAAAAATGTAGATTGTGAATTTGACAGCCATGTTGATATAATACATCATACACACACTCCCCCTTTTTACTCATGAACCCATGTGTAACAAAATCCTGTATGGGAAGAAAACCTTCAGTAACCATTGATTATAAGAAAATACAAAACATTATTCACAAATGTACATCCATTATTTTACACAGTCAACACTCCAGTGAAATGAAGTGTTTCTCTCCATCTTTCAGTCCTAAAAGAAACAGAATCTTCATGTTTTAGTTTGAGTTTCACATTCTGCAAACATCCACTGCCTGTGGGAGTGAAATATCATCAAGTAGATTAGAAACTGGTCACCTGTACGGTTTTCCAATTATGTGGAATGTTAGGAAACCTCTCATTTCCCACAGAGCCCCAGAATAATATGTTAGTCCAAAAACATGCTTGATTAGTCATTGTTTTAAATCATGCAGTTGCACTGATCACATGCAGACATACACTCACACTGTCAGGTTGTAAAGTCAAGTTTGGTCAGGTTCACCCCAGAGTCAGTCATTGACAGTGCCTTCTCAAGTTACACTATCGGTCAGGGTCAAAGGTCAGTTGGTCTCAGTCCTTTTGGCCATGTGTCGTGCTCTGCAGAAACTTTGATATTTCAGCATACGCTAGTATCCTTTGTCTACAAAAATCTGTCATATATGGAGCGCCATCATTTATTAATTCATGATTACAACTATAATTTTCCAGACATCTCTAACTTTTCATTGGGACAGCTGTTTCCCACATTCCCAGAAATGTGTTAGCCAAAAATGTCACTTCCTCATAGTACTACTACTGAGTTCATTAACACCTAATCTATATTAAAAATGTCTAATAGATCTAATTCAGAAACTTGTGCATATAATTATTTTCTTGAGTCAAAACATTATCAGGATCTGTAAAGCTCTGCCATGTATTCCATAACTCATATTCATTTATCTTCAATTCTGGTCCACTTAAAGAACAACGTTTAACCTCCCTAACAGTGCGTGGAACCTTGGGTGTACGAATATGTAACAATCACTCCTTCCTTTATCAAGGATTTAAAAACAGAAGTCATTTCATCAGTGGTTTGTAGTTGAATTTAGGAATTATCACTTATGGCAGGTATGTTTTTACTCTTTAACATCTCTAAATGTCAGTTAATTACTAATTAAATAGATTTCCATTAGGAGGTGGTGACGCTTTGTCTTTTAAACTCATAATCTGGTGCCGTGCGCTCCCTGTGAAGCTGCAAGTAAGATTTTAAAAACCACTGCAGGGTGGGTCGAGTGACCCCTTCTCCCTATTGGTCGTCAATAATATGCACCATTACAATGAGTGATCCAAGGCCCCACATTTTTTCCCATTTATATTGCTTTTTCAAAATGTAATTTCCTGTTTTTTATTTTTATTTTATTTTAAACTCTACATTTTGGACGACAAACAACAGTTATTTCCCCATAATAAGTTATCATGTGGTAATATGTGCCACAATGGTGAAACTAATACCTTAAATTGAAATGTTTAGCACTAGCTTTCCCTTTAACATGACCTATGTAAATAAATATTTGTCTGATTTTAACTAATTTATATGACGGATTGGGTACTAAAACTGTCAATATTGTCACAAATTAAATCTCTACCAAATTCCCACATGAATAAAAACTCTAAAATAATAATTTGTCCACATGATGAAAAGATTGAAGAATCTGTTCTACTCTGTACTCTTGACTCCAAAACACCCACTGCTTACAGTGTAGTGAATATTTCCATCTTGTCTCCCCCTTTATCCCACAGTACCTTCAGTGTGTTTAGGTTTATTTTCTCATTTTACTTTAATAGTTTCCACTTTACTGCTATTTTTAATTTACCAATTGATTAATTCATGGGTAATAAAACGTTTTATCATTAGGCTACTTATTTGGTCCTTTTTATGTGCGTTTGTGAATAAGTGTGTTTATATGCAAACTCACATTCTGCTCGACCAACTCCTCTGATTCTGACTCCTCCCCCTTTGTCCATCAGCTCTTGAAACCATTGCTGTAACTCTTATAGGCAGCCATCTGCCCAGTTACATCTGCAGCCTTCAACCATAGCTGAGGATCTTGGGTAATCAGTTCAGTGGGTTATCTGTTTCCGGTTATTTTTCTTTTGAAATTCAGTCCCTGACGGACGCCAAAAAAGCCAGAGATTATGGAATTAAACAAATAAATAAAAGCAAGGATAATTGTGTGTTATTGGTGCATAAATAACAGTGTGTTATTTAGAAAAGAATAACAAATTAGAAGGAAAAAAATATTACAAAAAATACAGATGTCAGTATTCTGAGGCTCTGAGCCATTTATTTTCCTCACAGACGACAAAAAAAGTCCGACATTATACGATTTAAAATAAAAACAATAATCGTGGCTTGATATTGATATTGATTAAGAACATGTTTTTATGAACCCCACAGCTTCCGGTCTTCCAAGACCCGAACGGACAAAAAGACGTGCTGCAGGCACGAAACATACTACCAATAGAAATACATTGCTTTTGAAATCGTGCTTGTGTTTGTGTTTCCACCCCAGCACACCACGGCAAAGAAGAGCACACTGGCCACCACACACTGGTAGAACATCTGCAGCAGCCTCGTGCACACGTTGAATGACCTGAGCCTCCTCAGGAAGAACAGCTTGCTCTGTCCCTTCCTGAAGAGAGCATCAGTGTTGTCTGACCAGTCCAGTTTATTGTTTAAGTGCACTCCCAGGAACTTGTAGCTGTTCACCACCTCCACCTCCTCCCCCCTGATGGTGATGGGGGTCAGAGGCCTCTTGCTGCTCCGCCTGAAGTCCACCACCAGCTCCTTAGTCTTGCTGATGTTGAGCTGGAGGTGATTATTGTCACACCAGCCTACGAAGTTCTTAACCAGGGCCCTGTACTCCTCCTCATCGTCATCTGTGATGCAGCTGACAATAGAGGAATCATCAGAGAACTTCTGTAGGTGGCATGAGCCGGAGTTGAAGTGGAAGTCGGAGGTGTAGAGAGTGAACAGGAAAGGTGACAGCACAGTTCCTTGGGGGGCTCCAGTGTTGCTCAGCAGCACATCAGACACGCTGCCCTGCAGTCTGACATACTAAGGTCTGCTGGTGAGGTAGTCTGTGATCCAGGCCACCATGCTGTGATCCACCTGCACCACTGACAGCTTCTCAGCTAGCAGGTGTGGCTGGATCGTGTTGAAGGCGCTGGAGAAGTCGAAGAACAGAATTCTCAGTGAGCTGTGCGGCTTCTCCAGCTGTGTGTAGGCTCTGTGGAGCATGTAGGTGATAGCATCCTCTACACCAGAGGTGCCCAGTACGTCGACCGCGGGCGACCGGTCGACTGCGGGGGCAATGCTGGTAGATCGTGAGTCATTCATAAAAAAAAAAATCCAGCTCCATTAAAATAGACAAAACAGGTTTTGATCCCTCCTCCCTTGGCCTCCCTGCCACTTAATTCAGGAGTTTACTTGATTGACAGAAAAAGCGACCTATCGCTTTCCAGTCTGTTAACCCAGAATGCAAAGCGATACAAAATCAGTCAAGTGCCGGGAAAACTCAAATTAAGTTAAAGAGACAAACAACAAAATGAGTGCGGGACCGCGCAAGAACCTAAAGACATACCACTTCCACCCAGAATGGGAGGAAGAATATTTGTTTGTGATGTCACATTCAAAGGTTATTTGCCTTATTTGTAAAGCAAGCGTCGCTCTGCCAAAGAAAGGTAACGTGGAGAGGCATTATCGGAGTGTTCACAAGGCATATGACAGCGACTTCCCTCCGAGTAGCGAGTTGAGAAAGAGAAAAGTCATGTATTATTGCTACACAAACATTATCTCGCAGTCTTAGTGTCGCCAACTCGTTTCTAACATGCAAAAAGACAAACAAATGCATCTATGGTCGGTGTATTTTCGATCTTTCCAATCGAGCTGAGATCTCTGCGCGAGGGGGCAGTTTACACACACGCAGCTGCTACATGCAGCAACACACGGAGGGGATGGCGGAGAGAAGCGCTCCAAGGTGTGGTTAAATGTTACCCGTCTCGATGTGGACAATGATCCTTGCCAAGTGTGTTTAGCATGTCAGGGCGGTAACACGAGCAATGTGTCTAAACATTTAGCAAAAGTGCACCACATCCAGACTGAGGAATGCACCGGGTTCGACTGTCTTTCTAGTAGCTCTGTAGCCCCATCCACGAGTAACGTTTCCACGTCAGGTGTTATGTATGCTAGCAGCAACACACAGAGTTAACTACATGATACAAACATGGGTTAATGATTAGAGGTAACCGAGTTATTTATTTTGTTAAAGTTTCAGCTATTGTGTTTACAATTCTATCATCAGATTATTTAATAAGATTTGTTAAAACATTGTTGTTTCTTTTGATGTGAAATATTATTTATTTATATAAAAAGCAATGTTAAATTTGTAAACAATTTGTTTAGTTAATTTAATAATATATGTATTTTTGAATCAATTATTCATCTTTATTGTCTTCATTGTTAGTTTCCACATGCCTAAAACAACCTCAAGCTACATCTAAAAGTTGATGGCTAAACAAGAGCGTTTGAGAAATTGTGCAAGGCATACAGTAATAGTCCGAATAGTCGATTAATCGTTTCATTAATCGATAGATTAATCGATTGAGTCGTTTGTTGCAGCCCTATTGTAGTTATCCCATGTATAAATAAAACGTGTTATTAAGCAGCCCTTGTAATTTGGGATTTTATTTTTGGTTGGTAGACCTCGGTGAGCTGGTCATTTCAAAAGTAGCTCACCAGTCAAAAAAGTGTGGGCACCTGCTCTACACCAATGTTTTCCTGGTAGGCAAACTGCAGAGGGTCCATGGAGTCACACACGAGGGGTTTGAGGTGCTGCAGAATCAGTCTCTCAAAGATCTTCATGACGTGTGAAGTCAGAGCAATAGGCCTGTAGTCTCCTGGGGTGCTGGGGCGTGTCTTTTTGGGCACCGGGACAATGCAAGACGTCTTCCAGATGTCCGGCACCTTCATCAGCTTCAAGGAGAGACTGAAGAGGTGCTGAAAAACTCCTGCTAATTAACCGGCACACGCCTAGAGCACTCGGGGGTTGGTGTTGTCTGGACCCCTGGCCTTCCTCATGTTGATCTTCGATAGCTGATTCTTAACTTGTCCGGTGGTGATTATTAGGGGTGTGACACTGCTGGGAGTGGCTGATGCCCCCCCTGGAGTGGAGCTGGGTGTGTGTGGAGAAGAAGAAGACTTTTTTTTTTGACTTTTGCAAAAAACACTTTATTTACATACGATCAATTATACATTCTTCAAATAAAGTGCTTCATTGTGCAATAAAAAAATCGAATCACTTAAAATAATACATTAAAACCTATGTCTTAAAAACTTGTGCAAAGTGCAAATCCTCATCCACAACAGAACACACAATATCATTATAACACCAACGCTGTTTAAAAGCGTCCAAGTCTCCAATGTGTTTATAAAAACGATGCTCCAGCCAGAGTCTGGCTCTGATGTTACACAGCCAGATCGCTTTTGCCTCTTCCCCTTTCTTATTTTCAACCCTGTTTTTCCTACTTAAATAAATGGCCATTTTTGCTTCGCCAGAGAGGAAATTCAGGAGCTGCCACTTTTCCTTGCTCGTCTTTTTATATGGAGCCCCCATGATAAAAACACTCTCGGTAAAAGCTATACTAAAAAGACTAAAACCAATGTTAAAAGAGAGAAGAAACCCGTGAGTCTCTTGCACTCTGTGAAAACATGGAAAACAGTCTCTCTAAAACCACAAAATGGACACTTGTTAAAAACAGCAGGATTAATAATGGAGATAAAAGAATTACAGGCGATGGCACCGTGTAAAATTCTCCACTGGAGGTCGGCAGTACGTTTTTTAATGGGAGGTTTGTATACAATCCTCCACTGTGGGCCTGGTCCGCCTCATGCACCCAGTCTGGTGCTCCACACAGTGGAGGCCCTGTCCTTCAGTGCATTTTTGTTGGTCGTCTTTACAATGTTCATGTATAGTGTTTTCTTGTCAGCTTTGTGGATGGTCATTTGTCCTTGGTTTGCGACCTTGAGCAGGGGGCCGGTCAGTTCTCCGAGCCCTGGGCTCAGGTAGATCTCCGGGAAAGGGTCTGCTGGGTCCGGCTTGGCTCTTCCCTGTCCGTAGCTCCTTAACAGTCTTTTGTCATCAGGGGAGAGGATCTGGCTCCAGAGTTGCAGGATCCTCTCGGCCACCCGGACAGAGTGCAGACCCAGCAGAGATCCCAAGGCCCGGGCATCGCTCAGCTCCGGCCCCACTGCATCCACCAGCTGCTGAAGGCACAGGGTCTTGGATCGGCACAGCGCCACCGTCAGGCCGGGTGTTTCGCTGCTGCTGACGTCCAACCTGGCTCTGTGAATCAGAGGCTCTTTCAACAACCAGTACAGAGAGTCAGTCTTTGGACACCTTTTATGGTTAAAAAGGGCCCAAGATTTAAAAATACCCTGATAAAAAGGAGGTAGCCCACTTAACTTTAAAATGTTTAAATCAGTTAAAAACAGAGCAGCATCCAGCCCCAGGTTACTCACGCGTCGGAGAATGCAGCTGCTCACATCTCTCCACACCAAATCAGCCGGGCCGGTCAGATACCTCTGTAAAAACTGTATCCTAAAAGTGGCTGTTCGGCTGGCCAGGTGGATCAGGCCCTGTCCCCCCTCCTCTCTAGATAAAAACAGCACCCCCTGTGGCACCCAGTGTAGACCCTCCCAAAATAAATCTACCAACTTCTTTTGTATTTGGGCTAGTAAGCCTGAGGGAGGGTCCACACAGGTAAGCCTGAGGGAGGGTCCACACAGGTAAGACGGTGCCACAGTTGGGATGCCACAAGGTTGTTTAAAACCAACACTCTACCTTTAAAAGACATCTGAGGGAGCAGCCACCTCCACTTGGACAGCTTTCCCTCTATCTTTCCTATGACGTCCTCGCAGTTCCTCAGGACTATGCTTTTATTACCCAGGAACACACCCAGGTACTTTAGCCCATCTTTCTTCCATATCATGTTCTGGGGAAGAACTGGGAGACCGCCACTCCACTCACCGACAGCGAGGGCCTCACTTTTCCTCCAATTCACCCTCGCTGCCGATGCTGATCTAAAATCCCTCACGATGTTAACTAAAATGTCTGTATCTTTTTGGTCTCTAATAAAAACAATGATATCATCTACATACGCTGACAAAACCATGTTTCCATTCAAACCAGGTAAAAACAGCCCTTGCAGTTTGGAGCGTATTTTGTTTAGGAGGGGTTCCAGGGAGAGTGCATAGAGCATGCCAGACAGAGCACAGCCCTGCCAGACCCCTCTACACACTCTAAACGGAGCACACAGCCCACCGTTGAACTTCAGCACACTCTCAATCTTATTGTACAACACCTTGATCTTGGCTATGAAACCAGCGCTGAACCCAAACTTCTCCATTACTTTCCAGAGGAAGCTGTGCTCAACGCGGTCAAAAGCCTTTTCCTGATCTAGAGAAATCAGACCAGTATTAATGCCCAATGAGCTGGAGACCTCCAAAACATCTCGAATTAGGTGGACATTGTCCACCATGGACCTGCCGGGCACACAGTAGGTCTGGTCCCGGTGGATGACCTGCTCCACAGCCCTCCCCAGCCTGGTGGCCAAAGCATTGGACAGAAGTTTGTAATCCACACACAGTAGAGACACAGGGCGCCAGTTTTTGATGTCCTGCAGGTTTCCTTTTTTTGGTAGCAGCGTGATCACCGCTCTCCTGCAGGACATCGGCATCGAGCCAGAGGCCAGACTTTCATTAAAAACGTCTAAAAGGTCATGTGACAAGACGTCCCAGTAGGCTTTATAAAACTCTACGGAGAGGCCATTGATACCAGGAGCCCGCCGTCCCTGCATGCCTTGCAGGGCGGTCTGCAGCTCCTGGATCGTTAACGGCCCTTCGAGCTGTGAGTTGGTCTCCTCGGAGACCTGAGGTAGTTCATTGCAGAACCCCTCGGACAGAGTTTCCCCCTCCTCATACTCGCTTGTGTAGAGGGTGGAATAAAAGCTCACAGCTCGCCTCCTGATCTGGCTTGGCTCTGTTATTTCCTGCCCTGTGTCTGACAGCAGTGAGTGGATCACTCGCCTATGCCCATTCTTTTTTTCCAGGCCGAAGAAGAAGCTAGTGGGAGCATCCATCTCATTGGTGTTGAGGAACCGGGACCTGACCAGTGCACCCTGAACTTTAACGTCCAGCAGGTTGGCTAAAGCCATTTTTTTCTCTTTGAGGATTTGAATATATCCTTGATCTCCTGTGGTCTCACTTATTGTTTCTAGTTCCACGATATCACTCTCCAGGTCTTTCATAGATCTAATTGTAAGGGACTGGGAGGCAGAGTAGTGGGAGACACCTACATTCCCAATAGGTGACTCCACCCGCTGCCAATTATCAGTATTGGGAGCAGGTGGGGAGACCTCACACCTGGTGCTAATCACTCCCTCAAGGGAGACAAAAGCACCTAGAGTTGCTCAGTTGTGTGTGGCACATGAAGGGAGTAGGAGACTCCCAGCGTGAGGAAACAGTTGTAAGCTGGCAAGTCGGTTAGCGGCCCGGCTACGTTAACCTTTCTATTGTAAAAGGTATTTTTTAGTTGAACAGCAATAAAGCCTCTTTTTGGATTTGAACACTGCCTCTGTCGTGACTGCTTCACTACCATGTTCCTCTTTATCTTCCCCGGCCTGTTACACTGGTGAAGAATGCGGGCCTAAGGACTCTAGTGGTGGTGTTGCAGTTAGGGTATTTCGGTTTCAAGATGGAGGATGTACTAAGGGAGTTGGTGCGTATTTCTACTGAGCAGCAGACTCTGCAACGGCAGATGATACAGGAGCAGCAGAAACAGAATGCGCTTCTCCATGTGGAGGTCCAAAAATGCCTAACAGCAGCCTCTCCTACCCAGAGGGAAGCAACCGTGCAGCCTAACCCAGGTCGATTCATCCCCAAAATGACGGAGAGTGATGAGATAGAGGCCTACTTAACAGCCTTTGAGCGCACTGCTGAAAGAGAGGGCTGGCCAAGGGATTCCTGGGCTGAGCTGGTTGGACCATTCCTCCTGGGCCCGGCACAGCAAGCTTACTTCGACCTCCCTCCGGACCAAGCAAAGGTCTACGTCGTCTTGAAGAGGGAAATCCTGGCGAGGTATGGCTACAGCTTAGCAGCTAGAGCCCAGCGGTTCCATGACTGGAAATACAAGCCAGAATTGTCAGCCAGGGCCCAGATGTATGACCTAGGCCGGGTAACCAGAGCCTGGCTGACCTGCGACCCCGAAAAGGTGAGTGTTTTAGAGAGGATAATGATGGACAAATATATTCGGTCTCTGCCCTATGAGACCAAGAAAATGGCAAGCCAGCAGAATCCAGCCAGTCTGGATGAGTTGGTTGACGTAGTGGAGAGCCACGTGGTCACAGCGGACCTGCTTAAATCCACAAGACCAGACACCGAGTGGGGCCGGAAAGCCAGTGGGGAAGCATCACGGACTAGACGGGCACGAGAACCGCGATGGGAACCCGAAGAGGTAAGGCGACGACAGTCCTACCTGCCAGAGGGCCAACCGCGTTGCTACCAGTGTGGGGAGATAGGCCACATGGCCCGGGATTGCCCAGGTAAGGATGAGCTAATGCCGACCGCCCACTCATCTGGTGCAAGGCCTTGCCACCTTCTTGACTCTTGCTGGGCACAGGAAAGCTCCCTGGCTCAAATGATACCAGTCAAGGTAAATGGAAAAGATGCAGAGGCGCTAGTGGACTCAGGAAGTGTGGTGTCCCTCATTCAACCCCACCTCCTCGACCATTGGCCATCCAAAGAGACTGTGGCCGTCTCCTGTGTCCATGGGGACACTACATTATACCCCACTTCCCTCATCCACCTTACCACAGTTAAAGGCAGCTGTGAGCTGAAAGTGGGGGTGGTTCCTTCCCTACCAGTCCCAGTCTTGGTGGGGCGAGACTGCCCACTATACAAGCACCTGCGGCACCAGAAGGAGGGGAGGCCCAAAAATCCCAGGCGTGCCAAAGAAAAGCGAGAGAAAGGACAAATTGCCACCCCGGGTACGTCTCCTCAGCAGTTCCCCAAAGTTGTGTGTGCTGTGCCGGAGGAGCAGAGAGGCAACCAATCTTCCAGTGCAGACGAGGCAAATGATAACCCTTTTGTTGCTTTCCCTGAAGACCTAAGCACAGGGGATGAGGAGGGTGAAGTCACATTGCTTCCAAGTTTGAAGGGCCAGTTCGGGACCGCCCAGATGGAAGACCCCAATCTGCTGCATGCACGCAGTAATGTTACGGAAATAGAGGGAAAACCGGTTCCAGGAGTAGGTGAGCTTACATGTCCTCATTTCATAATAAAAAATAATCTGTTATACTATGCCAAAGAGGTTGAAGGTCAGCGAAGAGACTTGTTGGTGGTCCCAAAACAATATGTGTCCACAGTGTTGCATCTGGCTCACAGCCATGTCCTAGGGGCCCACCTAGGGGTTGAGAAGACAAGGCAGCGGATTGGGAGCCGGTTCCACTGGCCAGGGGTGGTAAGAGCTATAGAGGATTATTGTCGCACCTGTGTTGAATGTCAAAAGATGAGTCCCAAGCCACACTTTAAAAATCCCCTAATACCTCTACCGATAATCGATGTACCGTTTTCTCGCATTGCCATGGACTTAGTGGGACCGCTGGTGAAGTCTGCCAGCGGACATCAGTATATTCTTGTGATCCTTGACTATGCAACCAGGTACCCGGAGGCCATTCCCTTGAGGAACATGACAACGAAAGTGATTACACGGGAGCTGCTTCACCTATTCAGCCGAGTTGGGATTCCTAAAGAGATACTAACAGACCAAGGCACTCCCTTCATGTCCAAGATAATGAAGGATTTCTGCAGGCTATTCAAGGTAAAGCAGCTTCGTACATCTGTCTACCATCCTCAGATAGACGGATTGGTAGAGCGCTTTAACAAGACATTGAAATCCATGTTAAAGAAGGTTGTTGACAAGGATGGTCGTAACTGGGACCAGCTTCTGCCCTATGTCCTGTTTTCAATCAGGGAAGTTCCACAGGCTTCAACCGGTTTCTCCCCCTTCGAGCTGCTGTACGGCCGACAGCCCAGAGGACTTCTTGACATCGCGAAGGAAGCCTGGGAGGATTAACCAAGCCCCCCATCGGAGCCTGATTGAGCATGTAGAGACGATGCAGACGCATATGAAAGATGTTTGGCCCATGGTCAGAGAGCACATGGCTCAAGCCCAAGAAGCCCAGAGGAAAGTGTATGTAACAGAGGTGCCCAACCGTGTGAGTTCCTGCCCGGGGATAAAGTGCTTCTCCTGGTCCCCACCACAGAACACAGATTCCTGGCATCGTGGCAAGGTCCCTATGAAGTGGTAGAGAAGGTGGGACCAGCCAACTACAAGGTACGCCAACCTGGCCGTCGCAAACCATCCCAAATATACCATGTTAACCTGTTAAAGAAATGGTACGCCCGAGAGGCACTGCTGTGTTGTGGTTCCCCGATTGTGTCCCCCTCTTCTCCCGACCAGGAGGTGGCCGAAGTGGAATACGGTCCAGGGCTGTCCAAAGCTCAGTTACAACAAACCAAGGAACTGGTTCAGCAGACTTTGGACGTGTTCTCACTACGACCTGGATGCACAACGATGGTGGAACATCAAATCCACACAGAGCCTGGCAAAAAGGTAAAGATGCGGCCCTACCGGGTGCCGGAGGCAAGATGGGCGGCCATTGAGCAAGAAGTGCAGAAAATGCTGGCTATGGGGGTGATTGAAGAATCTCACAGTGAGTGGACCAGCCCTGTCCTTCTGGTTCCTAAGCCCGACAAAACCAACAGGTTCTGTAATGATTTCAGAAAGTTGAATGAAATTTCCAAGTTTGATGCATATCCTATGCCCAGGATAGATGAGCTGATTGATCGGCTTGGGGAAGCCAGATATATCAGCACTCTGGACTTGACGAAAGGGTATTGGCAGGTCCCACTTGAAGCAGCCTCAAGAGAGAAGACGGCCTTCGCCACCCCCACAGGGCTGTACCAATATACTGTGCTTCCCTTCGGGCTTCATGGAGCACCAGCCACGTTCCAGAGACTGATGGACAAGGTTCTGAGGCCACATCGTGAGTATGCAGCTGCCTATTTGGATGACGTTGTGATCCACAGTGACTCATGGGATAGCCATCTCACAAGGCTTGCAGCAGTGCTGGAATCTCTCCGAAGGGCGGGCTTGACAGCCAATCCAAGAAAATGCAAGCTTGGACTGGAGGAAGCCGAATATCTGGGCTTCACCATTGGGCGGGGCAACGTTAGACCACAAGAAAGGAAGGTTCAGGCGATCCAGGACTGGCCACGGCCGTCAACAAAGAAACAGGTGAAAACCTTCTTGGGTCTGACGTCCTACTATTGCCGTTTCATCCCAAACTTCTCCACAGTCGCCTCTCCCCTTACAGACCTGACCAGAGACTCACAGCTGCTAATGGTCAAGTGGACAGGAGAGGCTGAACACGCCTTTGAGGGACTTAAGAGGGCTCTCTGCGCACGGCCGGTGTTGGTGACCCCAGACTTCAGCCGGGGGATGATTGTGCAGACGGATGCGTCAGAGGTGGGCATAGGAGCAGTACTATCCCAGGAGGTTCAAGGTGAGGAACACCCCGTCATGTACATCAGCCGGAAGCTGAACACAAGGGAACAAGGGTATGCTACTGTGGAGAAAGAAGGCCTAGCAATAAAATGGGCGCTTGAGCGCCTCCGGTATTACCTTTTGGGACGACACTTCACTCTGGTAACTGATCATGCCCCACTGATCTGGATGGCAAATAAAAAAGACACAAATGCTAAAGTAGGAAGGTGGTTTGTCTCACTACAAGAGTTTAACTTCTATATCATCCACAGAGCCGGAGCTAAGCATGGGAATGCAGATGCTCTGTCCCGTAGAGATGCCCTGTGGACCATGGTCACCTCTCCTCGGCCAGAACTGAAGGGGGGGGTGTGTAAGGGACTGGGAGGCAGAGTAGTGGGAGACACCTACATTCCCAATAGGTGGCTCCACCCGCTGCCAATTATCAGTATTGGGAGCAGGTGGGGAGACCTCACACCTGGTGCTAATCACTCCCTCAAGGGAGACAAAAGCACCTTGAGTTGCTCAGTTGTGTGTGGCACATGAAGGGAGCAGGAGACTCCCAGCGTGAGGAAACAGTTGTAAGCTGGCAAGTCGGTTAGCGGCCCGGCTACGTTAACCTTTCTATTGTAAAAGGTATTTTTTAGTTGAACAGCAATAAAGCCTCTTTTTGGATTTGAACACTGCCTCTGTCGTGACTGCTTCACTACCATTTTCCTCTTTATCTGCCCCGGCCTGTTACATAATGATGTCTTGTGTGACATTGAGGGTGTGCTGTTGGCAGAGCAATCTTATCTCAGTCTTACCATGGTCCCACCACTGCCTAAGACTGCTAAAGTCTCCCTTCCTCTGCCTAAAAACACTCCTGAAATAAATAAGGGCCTCTTTAAAATGTTTATCAAATGTTAAAACCGAGTTAAAATGCCAATATGCACTTCTGGGTAAAACATTTCTAATAAAAACATTACATAAAAGCAAAGAGTGATCCGTAAAACCAGCAGGTGATATGCTGCACATTTTAAAAGTATTAAAATGATGCTTAAAACAATCAAAACGATCTAGTCTAGCTGATGAGATTCTATTCTCTCTGATGTGGGACCAGGTGTACTGCCTGTTGTCTGCGTGCATCCTTCTCCGTACATCCACCAGGCCGTGGGAGTGGACCAGCTGCCTCAGAGCATGCTGGGATGCTGGATGCGGCTATGCATGATTGCGATCTAAAGATGCATTTTCTGTACAATTAAAATCCCCACCCAAGAATAAAAAATCCTCTGTGGCACAACCGTTTAAAACATCATTAACTTTGAGTAAAAACAGCTTCCTCTCTGTACCGTTTGTTGGAGCATACACATTTATAAAAACAACTGTAAAAAGGTCAAACCGTGCTTTTATTAAAAGCAACCTCCCATTGATAAAGTGCTCGACCTCCAGAGAGACAGGACTAAAAGACTTGGAGAGGAGGAAGCCCACCCCCCCACTGAGAGAGGTGTTGTGGCTTAATTAACCTCTTAAGCCCTGAGCCTGTTTTTCAGGTTTCAGGCTCGAAAATGCCACTAACACAACAAAGACTATATCTTCACTTCTAAAAGGGGTACAAATAATCATCTTTTCTCTCAAAGCAAGGTTACATCTGTGAGTTGGATGTAGAAGTGTCCGAATCAATATAGATGTTTTTATTTTAAAGTAAATTCAGATGGAACATAGTAAAAACATGTACATTCTAATGTCCGCCTAAAAAAAAAACATTACTTAATAGTGAAAACCACCCTTGAATGATGGGCTAGTAGACTAAAAGCTTTAGGAATCCAGACTATTACATATAATAAGTACCCTGTATCAAGATTGATGCAAAACAAGTGACATTTGACCTTTTTAGAGAGGTTTAGAAAAATAAAGTCCAAGCGGACTCACCTCTGGGTAATTTGGGAACCATCAGTTCCATTTGAACTTTTTCACTGTAAAAATCATTTTTATTACTTTGAATTATCACTATAGGTATTCATTCCATCCAAATACAACTGTTGTGGGAAAAAAAAAAAAAAAAAACTCTGTTATCCTCTTAGGCCCCACGGACCCGAAATCGCGTCATTTGCAGGAAACAACGTCTAAGGAACCTTGATATTTAATAAACTATGAATATTTTATATCCATATAACGAGAAAAAAACTAATTTAACTGATCTTTTTCATTTTTTTTCCAAAAAAAACACACAATGCTAACAGCTGCACATCCAACACATCGTTTATGATCGTAAAGACAAATAATCTAACGGTGCCCACCTCAACACTGAAAGATACAAACTCGCGAGTTTATCAACAAAAACGTACATCAAAACAAGTGCTAAGTACTAAGTACTAACATGCGCAAGGCTAACAATGACTTACCTTCCTCGTTGTCTGGTCTAAACTGGTCTTCAATGGCATTAAAACGATAAAAACGATGATGTAGTTAATACATAGATTAATATCCAATGGGGCTGTGTCCTCTTTGAAATGTTCTGATAATCTATAAGCAATAAAACTGCAATTCCGTTATCTGCTATCCGCTCTGTGCTCCGTGCGCTCTGGGTCCTGCTGCAATACCTGCTTCTTTACGCTGTAAACAATAAATGAAGTCGGCTGCGTAATGTTGTTACGCTGGCTGGCATTCTTTATACTTTACGCAGGACCATATCTCTGGAACCCATTGGTCGATTCGTGTGATTTACACCTTTTTCTTAACCATTACATCCAATAGAATCGATGGGCAGTTCCCAAATCTACGTAAACATTACCATAGCGGACGTAATAGAGAAGCAAACTAAGCATATCTGAAAGTACAAGCCTGGACGGCAAAACTTTATACCGAGTATATTGCCATAAATATGAGGATGGATTTTCAGTAAAAATATCTACGTGACACAAAGACATTGGATTAACCTTGAGATGCGTTTTTTATTCTGTTGAACACAACTTTTGATCACAAATCAAAAAAGGTAAGACGTAATTATTGTAATATTTTTGAAACCGGATGTTGTTTACTTTCTCTTTTCTGGCTGATAGCTCCAGGAATTCGAGGTCGGACAGTGATGACATTACATGTGTGGAATCTGTGGAGTCTCAGCTTTAAATCGTATATCTTGTTTCTGCAGTTAAGATAGTAATAAGGGCATTTCTACCGTGAGTTCTGTGTAAAAAAGCGTTGTTAAGAAGCCCTGAGACATAGTCTCGAAAAAAAACTGTGGGAGGGGTCCACTGGGGGGACCTTCGGGCTTAAGAGGTTAAAATGACTTCCCCCTCCCACTCCTTTCTCCAGTCCGTCTCATTAAAAACGTCGCTGTGCGTCTCTTGTAAAAAGAGGACATCGATATGTTTTATTTTTGCAGTCTGAAATATTAAAGCCCTCTTTCTTTCCTCTCTGGCTCCATTTACATTTAAACTTCCCACTCTAAAAGTATCCATTTCGAGTGAGATGTTAAAAGCAAAAATAAAAACAAATAAATTAAACACAGACATTGAGGTTTTTAAAATCAACGCTGCCCATTTGCTTCCTTACTTTAGTAACAATTCTTTTTAGTCTGTATATTTCCAGCTCATCCAGGACAGACTGCTCTCTCCGGCTCATGTGGAGTCTGGCTGAGGCACAAAACACGGACAAATCTGGGAAATATTCTTCTATGATTACGTTATGTTGGTTTTTTGTCTGCACCAGGTCATTTTTTATCATTTCAGCCGAGTACATTTTTTTTGTTGGCTAGTGCTCAAAAAACCTGGCACATCGCTGCTGTCAGACACACAATCATCCCAACTCTCATGCGCCTGTTCTTGCTTTCTTCCTTCCTTTCCCTCACTCACTACTTTACTGTTTTTTGCAACGGTTGATAAATCCTTTTTATTTCTCCTGCATTTAGTAGCAGTCTTTTTTTGTATTTATCATTTCTGTTGCGACCTCCTCTTCCTCCATCTCAACAACCTCCATCTGCTCACCCCATGTTTTCTTCTCCTCTCTTGTTTTGTCCAAATGTTTTTCCTAAGCCCCAATAAGTAAACTTAACTCAAAAAAATTAGGGCAACTGATTGCCTCAAGTATTTTAAGTTAATCAACTCAAAACTTACAATTTTCAAGAACTTAAATAATTGGATTAAATGCTACATGTACCTATTGATTACAGTAAAATTAAAATGCCTTATTAAGTCAACTCAAATATGTTCAGGTACTGTGACTTAAACATTTGAATTCACCTCTACTAATGGATTAAGTTACCAGAACTTAAAGACATAAGTACTCAAAGTCTTTTTTTTTGGGTTAACAGAACTCAATATTTATTATTTCAACCAAACCAAACACATTGACTTAGTCAACTCAAAATCACATAACTTAAAACTTAAAAACATTGACACAACTGATTGCCTCAATTGAATCGAGTGCGACTAACTTGAACAGCTTTACTACATTTCTTATTTTCTAGCCCTCCTATTTAACATGCTGTCCTGTTAACATTTACAAGACAGTAAAATAAGTAGTCATAAAAAAAAATAAAAAAAATGCAAAGGCAATTGTACTTTTGGCACATTTTGATTAAAACCTGAATAGAGCAACAACTTTGATAAAATCACAATGACAGTCTGAACCCTTTAACTGTAAAACTCTAAAATGTAAATTAATTACATGAACAAGTATCAAATCTTCATCTGGATGGAAGTGCAACAACAACAACAAACAAACGCATAAACACACATTCACATGATTAATGCCGGTTAATCAGAAATATTTGGTATTATTAAAGTACAAACAGTCATCCCTCAAAATCAAAATCAACTTTGATGTGAACAATGGTAAACAGTACACATTTGACATTAATACAACATGTACAAGTAAAAGGGAACATTGAGCAGCTTGACCACCTGGCTGAAAACCTGCAGCAACTGGTACAGCAACTTTCTTAAGACATTTTTATTTCAGAAGGAAATCACTTTGAAGTAGAGGGAAAATGCCTTAAAATGCCCCACCTGTTTTTCAGATGGATTTCTACACATGCATCAGCAAGTCATTCTTGAGGGTCTGCAACTTGGGCGACAATTTACCATCTTCCAGACCAAGTAAAACCTTCTGAGTGAACTCGAAAGTGTTTGTCAGTCCTTTGGGATAGCTGAGGTGTAGTGTAGTGGCCAGTCTCGTGATCCAACACAATACGTTTTAAATGGGGAAGCTGGCAGACAGAAAACAAAACTGATAGGCGAACAAGAGAAAAGGTCAAGGCTTCACGACCCCATGTGACACGATTATTACAGCCCAGGAGAAATAAGGAGACAATCACTAATTACCAGTTGATTGCAAATATAAGTGTGTAAACATTGTAACATGACTCCGCTTAGTAGTGTAGATGCTAGCCCCAAAGTGTTATGATATAAATGTACGGGTCTCCAGCACATAGAAACTGCTGGATGGTAACTTGCATATGTTGAGCAATCCGGACAATTGGCATAAGTTTAATTAGGACTCTTTGAGCTGGAAAATAGACTATAGTATGTTACCATGCTGACAGTAAGCATCTAAAACGTAAAGGTACAATGAGTAGGATTTTCCCAGATAAAAACAATATATTCCTTGAAGAGGTTTGCAGTAGTGCTTGTATCTTCTTTCCTCTGCATTTTCTTACATGCTGTTTACTCTGCGTCAACAAAGCATTGCAACCAGGTGCCAAAAATGCACAACAAGGAGTAATGCCAAGTCGACAAAGTTTGTTCCAAAACTGGAGCTAATCTGGGGTTGGATCTGGGTAGGACTGTCCAACCTGAATGTTATGTTTACAAACCCAACCGTCAAATTCTACCTATTGTGCATTTAACACGTTTGCAGTGCCAACATTAGTCAAATAGGTCACTGAATGTAACATCCAAAACAATATCAAACCAAATGGAGTACGATATAGCAGCTGTGGCTCAGTGGATAGTGTGTTGGACGTCGAATCAGGGGGTACCAAGTTTGAGTCTCACTGCAGTCAGCATGTCGTTGTGTCCCTGGGCAAGACACTTCACCCCAAATTTCTCCTGTGGGGATTGTCCACAGTACTGAATGTATGTAAGTCGCTTTGGATAAAAGCGTCTAACAAATGACATGTAATGTAATGTGTAGTGCATAAATTAGTCCAAACATTACCAGGAATGCATCTGCAAGTCTGGGGAGGCTGACCACAATATCATTTTCGATGACAACAGAGATGGTCACAGGCTGATATTGCACTTGACTTGTGCCATTGTCACTGGTGACAGTAAGGAAGGCCACTGCAACACCTCCAAGCTCTGATTCGGACTCTTCCTAAATGAATGAAAGAGAGATAATAATCACAAACTGGGTGTTGGTCATGCATTACATTACATTACATGTTACTTGTTATAGGTCAGATTCCTCCGCGTACCGCTAGCGGGAGCTGGCGTACCACCAGTGGTACACATACCACAGGTTGAGAACCACTGGCTTAAGGGATTAGACTGTTTTAATTTCTAAAACAAATGGCCGGAACCAGATACTAAAGCTGCATTACATTACATTACATGACATGTTACTTGTTAGACGCTTTTATCCAAAGCGACTTACATACTCAATACTGTGGGCAATCCCCACAGGAGCAATTTGGGGTGAAGTGTCTCAGGGACACAACGACATGCTGACTGCAGTGGGGTTTGAACCTGTGATCCGAACACCAATGCTCTATCCACTGCGCCACACGCGCCTCGCAGGAACATTTTTAAAAAATCGTGATTTTCTGTGTGGCAATATCTTTTGACTGCAACTCTTGGAGATATGTTTTCTAAGTTGTTCATATTTTAGTTAGAACTATGTTTTAGAGAGTTGTTTTGTCAACAGACTACACATTTAAAGGTGTAAAACAGGTGTTCTACACCAAAGAATCAGACGAGCTACCAGTGAAACCAAGTGCCAGGAGATAAAACATATCCAATAACTGTTTTACTTAACTTCAGTATCGCTTCAAACAAAAAAAACGATTCAGTTCATTTGTATTTGGGTGAAGGAAAACAGACCAAAACCTCTGCAAATCACACAAACTATATGGATGGATAGACAGAAACAGGATAAGTGCAAACAAATATTTGTATTTTAATGAACTATTCACTTAACATAGAGTGGTACTGTTAATGAATTAAGGAGACTCACTGTGCAGGTTCGTAAAAATCCAGAGGTGTCCTCTTGCAGATACACAGGAGGGGAATGGATAACGGTGGTACGCCTGGTGTCGTGTAATTCCTATAACGATAAAAATACAAGCGTACAAACTGTTGACTGTGAAGTTTACTAAACAAACCTGTCAATCCAATCAGAACATATATCCACAGATAACCTGTTCACATCTTTAATGCAATCAGACAAATAGCAAAAACAAAGTGGGCTAATTGTAAAATTCAAAAGATGTTTTTTGAATCTGTTTAACGTTAGATGTTCAACCTTTGAATTGTAAAATAATCTCTTTACCTGTTCATTGTGGATTTTTAAAATTTCAGCCAAAGCCTCAGCTGTCTCCCAGATTTGGACGCCTTCTGTCTAAATATGGCCATCAGTCGAGGAAGATGGCGGTCAAAAGCAGCGTAGAACGTGTTGAGCAGATTCTGGTTTGTAATCCGTTGGAACTCTGCATACACCTATTTAAAAAAACAGAGCAGAAGGACAATACAGCAATGTCAATTAGTCAGCTCCAAATAAATCAAACTAGGTTAAAGTGGTATCCTCCTTACAAATGTAATAGATCCTCCAAGTTTGACCAGTCAGTTCCTTCCCTGTGGCAAGAACGAGAACTTCACCTGGACTGTTCTTTTCCTTGCATTACATTACACCACAGGGAAGGAGCTGGAACTTTGAAGATCTATGACACTCCTATATACAGCAAATAATAATAATAATAATAATAATAATAGATTTAATTTGTTAGCGCTTTTACAGGTGCTCAAAGACGCTTTACAGATATAGTGAAGGGAAAAGAAAAGGAAGGAACAACAAATAAATATATAGTTAAAGTTAAAGTCAAATAATACAAAAACAATCACACATTAAAAGCCAGATTGAAGAGGTGAGTTTTTGTGAGTTTTTTGAAGGTGGTGAGGTCAGTGCAGTCTCTGATGGGTTCGGGGAGTGAGTTCCAGAGGGAGGGGGCAGCGACGGAGAAGGCTCTGTCCCCCCAGGTCCGGTGATTGGTGCGGGTGGGGATGGATAGGAGGTTGGCTTCTGATGAGCGGAGGGGCGTGGTGGTGCAGCAGGTCTGTGAGGTAGGGGGGGGCCTGATTGTTGAGGGCTTTGTGAGTAATGAGGAGGACTTTGAAGTTGATTCTTTGACGGCCAGTGGAGGTTCTGGAGGACGGGAGTGATGTGGTCTCGGGAGCGGGTGTGGGTGAGGAGGCGGGCAGCAGAGTTCTGGATATGTTGGAGTTTATTGAGGAGGTTGGATGGTATGCCGTAGAAGATGCTATTGCAGTAGTCGAGTCGTGAAGTGATGAATGCATGAATCAGGGTTTCAGCAGCAGAGGAGGAGAGTGATGGGCGGAGACGGGCAATGTTTTTGAGGTGGAAAAAGGGTTAGGGTTAGGGTTAGGGTGAATGGTGAAGTTGAAATTCTGGATGTCGTTGATACGGGATGGGGGGCCGATGATGATGTCTGATTTGGCACTGTTCAGTTGGAGATAGTTTGTTTGCATCCATGCTTTTATTTCTGAGAGACAGTTGGTGAGAGTGGAGTGTGTTGTGGGGGTGATGGTTTTTGTTGAGATATAAAGTTGGATGTCATCGGCGTAGCAGTGAAATTGAAGGTTGTGGCGACTAATTATTTTGCCAAGGGGGAGCATATAGAGGATGAAGAGGAGCGGGCCAAGCACCGAACCCTGGGGGACACCTTGGGACAGAGGAGCAGTGGAGGAGGTGCAGTTGTTGATGTTGATAAACTGATGTCTGTCGGTGAGGTAGGATTTCAGCCAGGAGAGTGCAGTGTCGGTGATGTTGAGTGATGATTCGAGGAGGGACAGCGGGATGACGTGGTTGATGGTGTCGAATGCTGCGGTGAGGTCGAGAAGGATGAGGATGTTAAGGTTGCCGGAGTCAGAGGAGAGGAGGAGGTCGTTTGTGATTTTCAGAAGAGCTGTTTCGGTGCTGTGTTTTGATCGGAAACCGGATTGAAATGGCGAGATCATTGGAGCTGAGGTGGGCTTTAAATTGTGAGGCAACGACACGTTCAAGTATTTTTGACAGAAAGGGGAGATTTGAGATGGGCCGGAAGTTGGACATGATGTCAGGTGTGAGTCCAGGTCTTTTGAGAATGGGCCACTATAAGAGTCACAGAATGTGCCATTATCAATAAAGAAGAAAACAGGAAAAAGAGAGCTAATCCATATTACCTCAGACTCCATTTTGAGAGCAGGCCAGAGGTCCATGAGCTCGTTCACTACTGCGCATGTCCTCACTATGGTCTGTCGCCGCAGTGCAAATGTGGTGTGCATCATCTTTTTAATGAGGGGTAGGTCCATCTCAGTCTTCTTGACTTCCTCAACAATTGTCTGCCTCAAGTGCTCAAGACTTGAGAGATCCTCTCCTTGGGGAAGGTTGAACAAATCCTATATTTAAAATGTAATGTAAGCTACTGCCTAATAACTTCTTAAACATCCATTGAGTTAATGTTAGTATGGTAAATTAATTCATGGACAACAAATGGACAAGCGTTCACTACCAAGCCTGTTAATAATCTGACATCGTTATATTCACTTTAACATTACCTTTCTCTGCTCTGCCCCGTGTGTGTGTGTGTGTGTGTGTGTGTGTGTGTGTGTGTGTGTGTGTGTGTGTGTGTGTGTGTGTGTGTGTGTGTGTGTGTGTGTGTGTGTGTGTGTGTGTGTGTGTGTGAGTGTGTGTGTAAGTGTGTGTGGCCTCGCGCTTGTTGAACCCGTATACAGAGGTTGAAACCTGGGTGAAGGAGAGTGTTAAACGTTAGCAGCGGCTCTCGTAATTCAGCAGTGGAAGTGAAGGGAACACAAACACACACAACCCTCCGCGCCTCGTGGTTTACAGTGTGGTTTATCTCCTTCAGACTAAAGCTGAACAAATCCTATATTTAAAATGTAATGTAAGCTACTGCTTAATACATTCTTAAACATCCATTGGGGACATGTTAGTATGGTAAATGATGAATTAATGGACAACAAATGGACAAGCGTTCACTACCGAGTTTGTTTATAAGAACTGACAACGTTATATTCAATGTAACATTACCTGTCTCTGCTCTGCTCCGTCCCGTGTGTGTTGCCTCACGCTCGTTGAAACCGTATAAACAGGTTGAAACCTGGGTGAAGGAGTGTTAAACTTTAGCAGCGGGTCTCTTAATTCAGCGGCAGCGAGGAGAGCACGGAGGGAGCACACACAATCCTCCGCACCTCGTGGTTTACAGTGGATGAAAATGTTAGCTTGCTAACTGTTAGCAAACTAGCTAGCTAGTGACCGTGTTAAATAGTGACTTTCAGTCCAATGCCTTCGGGGTTGCTCGTAGTAAATTAAGTAAATGGTTGGGTATATTATGACACACATTTGAGTATAAATTGATTAAACTAACATTGAAGGCTTTTATTAGGAAACCTACCTGTTATGTTAGTGTTTCAACGGCTGCCGTCACTACGAGCACCCACAACCACAATGCATTTGGCTGAACTTTTTGAATACATAATTAGCTTAGGGGCAATGACATTTTTCATCATATATACAAAAAGTGACAGCCCTATTTTGGCACCAAGTTTCCACAACTACATATTTTACAAGTTAACATTATACAGTAACTGTGCAAATAATTCAGGCATTTCTGTGAATCTGCTGACTATGGCTAATGCTAGCTAACATGCATGTATCTGGCTAACATCAACACTCTCTTTTACATGTTTAATCTCAAAATATTTAAAAAAGTGAAGAAATATGAATATTGCACTTACAGTGAGACCAATGATGCTGATTACCACCGGAAAGTGTGGAAATTAAGTGTGAAGATCCACCTTATTGCAGGTATTAGCTGCATGTGCTGCATCCCACTTTCGACAGTTAGTGACGTCAGACAGACAAGCATTAGAAATGAGTACAGTTCAATGTATATGTTTAAGTGATGCTTACTTAATCCGCCAAATAGTTCAAGTTAATCAAAGATGATCAGTTTACTTAACTAAAAAACGAAGAACAGTCACAGGAACTGAATATATTGAAGTTAGTAGAACTTTTTTTTTAAATTTAAGTTTACACTAATTAATCTATTTAATTATTTTGAACGTTCGGGTTTACAGTGTATCTATATCCTCCTCCTGTGTTTTACTGACTTCACCTGTCCCTACATTTTCTTTTGCCAAATCACCTTGTGGTTCAATGATTATTCCAGGAATTTTTTCACCATTTGCATTTGTTTTTTTATCTTTTTTTCTCCCATCCCCCTTTTCTTCTGCTTCACACAAAACCACCACCTCATTTTCCTGGACATAATCACCCACACCCTGTGCAACGGACAGCCCCGGCACAGCCGGGGGCGGCCCCAGCGCAGCCGCGGGTGGCCCCGGCGCAGCGGTTGACGACTCCGCCGCTGGCGCGTTGGACGGCCCAGCTTGCGGGTCATCCGGACCAGGCGGAGCCGGATCCCCGCGCCTCGGACAGGCATTCATGGTGTGCCCCTCCTCCTCCCCGCAACCAAAACACTTCATAACTGATGATGTTGCAAAAATCACATAGTCATAATCATCTACTTTAATGTAAAAACGGAGATTAAGCTCCGCATTCCGATTTTTCAGTATCATATACACTTGTCTGCGGTGAGACACTACGTGTTTCAGTAACTGAGACTTACATCCAGACAGCATCTTTTTTACGGGAGAAACAAGTTTCCCGTGTCTGGACAGTTCTCTGAGGAACTCATCAGTTATGAAGGGAGGGACATTAGACAGTACAACTTTGGTTGCGGGAAGCATCAGCGGCTGTACTTGTACACACTACAAGTACAGTACACTCTCACCGTGATGCTTGTCTCGATGACGCGGTTCACCTTCACCTGATCCAGAAAGATCACCACCGCGCTCTTCATCCGCGCCAGGGACTTAATGCTGCTGTGCCCGACTTTTTCTCCCACAGCCAGCCCGATCTCCTCCACAGGCATGGGAAGCCGGCTGAGATTTTAATGCCGTGCTTCCTCGTGAGTTTGACAAACTCTCCATTTACCATGGCGTCAGACGCCGGCCGGCGAGACACCGGCAGGAGAAGCCCACAAACCACCCCACAAACACCACTAAAAAGCACAAAAAGTAAAGCAAATCAAACCACCACCGATAAACTATATTAAATGAACACCCATTACACAAAAATAAACGGAAAATATAACGAAAAAGTCTCGCTCTTCTCTTTCTGTCGCACTCCAAAATCTCCCAGCATGAAGAAGAAGAAGAAGAAGAAGAAGAAGAAGAAGAAGAAGATAGAAGAAGAAGAAGAGAGAAGAAGAAGAGAGAAGAAGAAGAAGAAGAAAGAAGGAAGAAGAAGTAAGAAGAAGAAGAAGAAGAAGAAAGAAAGAAGAAGCAGAGAAGAAGAGAAGAAGAGAAGAAGAAGAAAAGAATA